>NC_054824.1:158090193-158390193 GCF_018345385.1 Vulpes lagopus | reverse complement strand
TAGATAAATAGATATATTCTCATCTGTGTGGGATGATTTGATGTGTGTCTACTTGAAAGACAGAGAATGGATTAAATATCTTAATGGTATGGATTGTGCTTTGGAGTTCTGCTCGGCTTAGAAGTCCACCCCTGATGAAGGCAAATAGCAGGCAGTGGGTCCAGATTTCTCCGGAGGACAGCAAAGCTAACTATACTGTTTTGGGTGAAAGGAGAGAGCTGAATCTTGCCTTATGTGGACAGAATGACTGTGTGCCATCTTAAGCCCACAGATTACATCATCAACCACAAAACAACTTTGAAGTTCCCAGAGGACATTTGTAAACATTATTTTAATCTCTCACATACAATTACCCAGAGAAATCACTGTCAGACAGTAGGTGGCAGAGCTAGCATGTGTCTGGCTTTGGATCTAATGCTCCGGCCAGCTCTCTCTCCCCTTGGTAGCCTCCCTCTGGCAAGAATAAACCATGTTCTGTGGGAGTGGTTCTTTGTACACTCTGCACACACTCAGGGAAGGTCCTAGCTAACTTATTGCTACTTAGGAGTTCTAAAGGCCTTCCACCCTTCAGAGGAAAGAAAACTGTAATAAACGAATGCATTGCATATAATTATAAAGGGTTCCACATGAAGCCAAGGGACTAGAAATAGTTGACAGCTAGAAGCTTATTTCTTATTGAAATTAAAATAACTGATATGATCTCACAACAGCCTGTCCTTAATCATCAGTCTCAGGTCACTGCTGTAGAAGAGTTGAAGTATGAGAGCCACCAAGAGCTGGGGGAAAAACTGGGCCACCGCTCTCTTGTAAGAACTAATAGGCAGCAATGTGCACAGAGCCTGGGATGCCTATAAGAGAAGGAAAAAGAAGTCAATAAAGGAGCCACCTGTCTCTAAACCCTGTCAGCCTTAGTGAAATGGGGAAGGAGGAATTGCAACCCCTTTGCAATTCCTCCTAGAAGGAAGCCTCTAGTGTGAATGTGTATTCATTCATTCTGTAACCGCGACTAAGTCCATTTTGAACCAGGAACAGTGCCCAGTATTCTATGGCAATAAGCTCCCAAAGCACTATCAACAACTCTTGGCTGCCAAACCAGTGGGAAGCCAGCTGGTTCTAAAGGACAGTATACATCCCAATGTCCCCTTCATATGTGGCCATGAAGAATAGTCCTAGCAATAACCCAGGTCCTCCCTATGCTTGAACAATTCAGGCCAGTGAGATATTTAAGAGGAGGCAGGCTAGATCACTAACAATCATTTGGTCCACTGACCACTTCAATACCCACCCACCACATCAGAGAAACACATCCGACCACCCCACATTAGTGGAACACTACCCATTTTCTTCCTATTATATCTCTGTAAGACTAGAATTTACTTCCAGAAGCAGTGATTTTAGTCCTCAGGAAATATGAAATGGTGGGCACAAATGACATTAGGCCTTCACATGCCTATAAAAGTCTATAAGGTCCATCTGGTGGCTACTCTCTGACACCATCTCTGAACTTCCATCCTTGTTCCATTCTCTTCTTTTGGTTTCCTTGTAGTCGCTGATGTAGCAGGCAAGTTCCCATCATTGCAGAGCTTTTGTCCTTCTCTCTGTCTGGAACTCTCTTGCCCAGATATTTGCAAGGACCACTCCTTTATTCTCTGACTGGATGTTGCCTCAGCAGAGAGGCCTTCCTTGACCAACTTTCCTAAATCCTCCCTGCCACTTCCTTTTCTCCACATCACTTTATGTCACTTCTCAGCTTTATATCATCTGACACATGACACATTTTTTTGTTTGTTTGTTTACTGTGTCTTTTACCAGAATGTAAGCTTTCTGATCAGGGTATGGCATATAGTAGGCACTCTAAGTATGAATGAATGAAAGCAATAAGAATGAATGGATGAAAGCAGAACAGTGTCAAGAAGTATGACTGATTCTGTGGGTAGATAGGGGTTTTCATGATCAGAAAAACACCAGGACAGAGAAACACTCATGGTATTACTTACCGCTACAGGCATCATATTAGTAGTATCTAGGGAGAAATGTCTTCTTTCCATTAGGCTGTCCTGCATTTCTCCAGGCTTTCCTTTCAGTATCAACAAGATTGTCTTCAGCACATGAGGGGCCATCCTTGACTCAGAGCCTGCTGCCTGCCACATCAGTAGCAAAGTGCTGCAAACACAGCCCCCGCACCACCCCCATCCCACATAGTGAGAATCAGGTTATTAATTTCCTACTTCTACTGTGTTGTGAATTGGGAAAAGTCTTGATTTTACATGTTTATGTAGCACAGAAATTGCAGACAAGTCTAAACCAAACTGATATGCTCATTTCCAAATAATCCCATTAATCTCTTGTCCTTGAAAACAGAGGAAGAATTTAGAGGAGATCTTACAGAAAATATAGTCTGCAAGTCTGCAAGTTCATTTCTTAGCACATTTAAATATCTGTCCAGGTCACTGTCAAGAATGGGTAAGTTTTCTCCATTCCAAGATCTGATCTTCCCACCTTGTGACCTTGTTCACCAAGGAATAATAAAATATTTAAAAACTGGTATAGAAATACAGATTAATATATAAATACATATATCAACTTAAAAAAACCAAATAGAAATACTAAGCAAAAAATTAACTATATAAATTTAAAAATTAGAAAATTAATTTAAATTGAACTCAGATGAGTGGTCCCTTTTGTGAACTGTCACACATTTAATTAGTGACACTGATGTTATTAGAATCCTGGCTTCTCAACCTCCAGTCCCCTAGCTCCTTTCTATATATCTGGCCACTCTTTGGGACTTTTTTTTTTTTTTAATTTGTGCTTATCTTAAAAACTGCTAGACACCTTTGTGTGGGTAAATTCCCGATACCTTATTAATCTGTGCTGGGTTCTGAACCCTATTTTATAGTGTGTCTGCATTTAGGTTCCTAAGGGAGGCCTGGTCCTCTGGGACACAGACACACCAGGTCTTTAGAACCCATTACCCCACTGCTCCTGCCTTTTTGGCTCAACTTTAGAACTATGCTTAGAACCACATGGACATCAAGTCTCATATACCCTGTCTCATTCCTTTACCTCTTGATCATACTTGTTAGCTGATCAGACAAGTCTCTCTGTTTCTCTGATTTAGCTCAACTGCAAATCCTCGTCTTTTCTACCTCAAACCTCACCTACTATTGCAGAGGATCTGCTGATGACTATTTTAATTAAGTTCACCTAACTCTAATTGTGCTTGCTGTCTATACCTCCTCATTTCATATTGTTTGTATTGAATTCACTGGCAACTTTAATCCATGGGCCATTCTCTCTCAAAAATATGCTTGAAGGTTGGTAATATTTTACATACAATGGGTGCTTAATTCCTGAATGAGAAAACACTGAGTCTTATAAAGATTTTTAATTTCGGAATTTTCTGAGTAGTAAAATGCTTTGTATTTGTGAGCCTCCCAAATTAATATAAGCTTTCAGTTGGAAAAAAAGGTCAGTCATATAATTGGTTTAACATTTTATGGGTTTTGATATGCCTTTACAGATATTAACTTATATAATTGCTTTATAGATAAAGAATTTTTCCCATCTCACAAACTGAGGAAATTTGTTTAGAAATTTGTGTGGCTGAGAAAGAATTCAGATCCATTTGTTTTCAAAGCCTGAATCTTTTTCTTAATGTAATTTCCTGCCTTTTATACTGTTAATAGTAGAGAAGTATTACCTTCCTTCTCAAGGTACAAATGATAGAAATGAAGTGCTGTCATTTACTACCCTCTTCTAATGCGAGTTAGGCTCATACTGTCCCTTAAGCTCACATTGGTATTCTTTTCTCCTTAATATTTTCTGTGATCCTGGATCATGAATTTCAGATAAATAGCTAAGGAACAGCTACTTCTAATGTTTCATTATTTTGTTGGTGGATAGAAATACCTTACATCTGTTTTTTATAAATGAGAAAAAAGCACTATAAATTTTATCACTTATGGCAAAAAATCCATCATTACTTTGAGGAGAGGCTTGTTCCTATGGAATATGCAGTAGAACACAATTTAAAGTATCACATAAATAATAGTGACCATGATCATTTATCAGTTATGTTTACTCTGTGTAGGTGTTGTATGAGAATATAAATAAAATGCATGATGTTATTTAAACTTTATGATCATCCTATGTTGTACAAAAATAGACATCATTTTTCAGAAAAAAAGAAGTGACCCTAACGTGACCCTAACTCTGTCCAGCTCTGTCATATTCTGGAGACCCTTGTGGAAGGTGTAAGGGTGTCTTACTTGTCTGCTGGGATTGGGTAATCCATAAGCTGAAAGATAACCTTCTTCGGTGAAGTACGTATCAACAAGGTGATGGCCCGCAACAAAGTATGCCTCATGACATGAGAAGAATGATCACACAATTGCTTATAAATAGCATCCACAATCTTAGACACCTGGAAAAATAATTTCAGAGTCTTTTGTTCCATGGCCACCTCTAAACCAAGGATTTCTTGGATCTAAGAATTCAGCCCTCCTCAGAATGGCCAAGGCAGCAATTAACACACAAATAAGCACTAGAGGAAAGCATATTTATATGTATGACTACACAATGTAAAATATTTGTTTTGATGAGAAGTAAGCCTATGCATTTATGGATATTGGGAAAATACCCAGTTTTTTTAAAAAAATTTTTTTGGGGAAGGTAGACTTCATTATATAAGACATAAAAGCTCGGTATAGAGAACATGTATAATTCAAATCCTTTAAGAAGGAAGTCAAAATTATGGAGCAGAATAACAATGGAATTTCAAAAAACCTTTCTGAAAGTTAAAGAAGACTTGAATCTACATATGGAATGGTTAAACTATGTGTTGGAAGAATGGTCCAGAATGGTAAACACTGGGTCACATACTCTTGCAAATTCTACTCATAGGCCCTATGTCAGTTTTATTTTTTCCCCTTTATATTCATTCGTGAACAAGGAGATTACTAGCCAGACCTGAAATTTGCCTCAAATTAGTGGCTATATATTGAACATCAAATTCATCTAACCAGATAACTTCACTATTTTTAAAATATTCCTCAAAGATCATAAGCTGAAATGTTGGTTGATATAATTTACATTCAATTGCAATTGTCTCATATACAGTTAGTTATCTAGACCAACCCCCAACTCCAAGCAAAAAAAATAAAATAAAATAACTGAAGTGTTAAGAGTGCAGGACATTCCTTGTGCTGCATATGCTCCAAGGTGAACACAAAATTGTGGACATTTAACATTGTTCTTCTCCATTGACTTTTTAACTATGGGTTTAGAGCTCTTTCTTCTTATCCTCTTTTCTTTTCCAGGCAGCATGTCTCAAAACAAGCCAACTATGTTACTGTACACTCAAGTACAGCAATTATGATCTGCTTTAATTCCTAAAAGAAGACTTGCTGTGTTAGATTTATTTTGAGATTATAAGCCCATATACTATATATGCAATTTAGGTTTTTTTTCAGGGATAATTTTAACCATGAACAATTTTCTATTATAACTGATTTTATTTTATTAAAAAATATCTTATTTATTTAGTTTTAGAGAGAGAGAGAGTGATGTGAGCAGGAGGAGCAACAGTGGGGGAAGGAAGGAGGGGCAAGAATCTCAAACAGACTCCACACTGAGTGAGAAGCTCTGTGTGGCTGGATATCACAGATTCCAGATCACGACCTGAGCCAAAACCAAGAGTGGACCCTTATCCAATTGAGCCACTCAGGCACCCCCTTTTATACCTGATTTTAGAATCCAATCCAGTTTAAGACAAGAATCCACCGTATTCAGTACTTCAGTTGTTTGTGGGAGCTGAGGTGGAGTAAAAGTTGCTGAATTTCCATCTTCATTCAGTTGCTTTCTATGTATTCAATAATTTTACTGTGCAGAGGCTAGTTTTACACATCTAGCTTTCTGTCAGGCTTCTCTTCCTCTCTACAGCCTTCATCCAGCCTCTCTTTCTCAATAGATGAGAGAACTTGAATTGGTCAAGAAATAGACTGTTGCCTTCCAGCTTCTCCCTGGGTCGTGCTTGCCTTTGGGAATCCTCCCATCTGTAGCCTCATTGGGAGGTCTATAGAAAGCTTTACTTCCTCTTTCCTGCTCTGTGAATTTGAGTATGAGCTCTTATTTTATTTTCAATTACATAACACTGTCAGGACTGGGATCTGGGAGTTCAGCCCAACCACATCAGGGTTGGTTTCATGAGCATGTGATCTCTACATTTGCACAGGGTTCTGCACTCAGAAGGTTCAAAGCTTTGCTGTCACCATCTTCAAATTTTTAATATTTTTATCTTTGAGCTTGTGTTTGGTAAGTGAAGCCAATGGGACAATGGAGCATGTATATGAGCAGGCATCAGCTGTAATTCCTGTGTGTAGCCCCAGTCACATGCAGCACTCATTAAGTGCACAGAATTCCAGTGAACCCATGAGCATAGGAGTCAGAGGGACATCAAAGTGAATATAAGATAAGCATTTATTGAACCCTCAACCATCTAAGTGGAAAATGATGACTCATCGATAAACTGAGGATAGAAGGTGTTAATAGAATGTGTGAATGACAAGAAGTAAAATAAAAACAATTGAGTTAGTTTTGTGTAGTGTTTCTGTTCTTTTGGTAAGAAGAAAAACATATTCCTGTGTGAGCTATGAAATGTAAATTGCGTTATTTTGTTGAATTAAATGCTCATATTTATAACTTAGAAAGACATTAAATAGAAAACAAAAATGCTGTGACAAATTGAAAGAGACTGTAGAGGAAAAGGAAATATCTTTCATATGTTTGTATATTTAATGGCACTTTTTCCCTATGTTTTGAACAGGAAGCCCTATATTCATTTGCACTTGGCCCCACAAATTATGTAGCCAGCACTACAGCGAGCTGAGGGTCCTTGAAAACTTCCCTTAGTCATTACACAAAAGATTTCAATTATAACTATACTAGTTTACTGTCATTAATGTATTCTTTAAAAAAAAAACAGTTGCAAATGTGTCAAGGTACTATGATTTGGTATGATTGGTAGGTCGTAGTTCATGACATAATTTTCTAAACTTTTCTGCATGCTTGAAATATTTCACAAAAAAGCACCTCATTTGATTAAAGTAACATAATGAACAATAGCAAGAAATAAAAAGGAAAAGAAATAGGCCTATAACAAAGGCAACAGGAACACTTTAGAGAATAAAATCTGTGTTCCCTTGCTCATTGTCAAGTATCTTACCATGGTGACCTTATGGGCATGATATTCCAGAGTCATTTTCAGCATGGTTGACGCCTCGAATGCAGTTACACAATTGGGTGAAGAGAGTCTCATCAGGAGACTCCACACAAAGTCAGTCAGCAAGGATGGCATTAGGGTTTGTCCTACATACTGAAACCAAAAGGGGAGAGCCATGACTTCAGGCCTTACCTACAACAACATGAGAAAGACAACTAAATTCAACCATCCTGGAGGAAGCTCCAGGGTCAGGTAGAACCAAAAGATTTTTATGGGCCTTAGGCATATTTGCTGTTGTGGCCCTCTTCCTCCATTCAAAAATGTTAAATATCACATTTTACAACTCTATTGTTACTGAGATGGCTATAATTCAAGTAGAATTACATCTACTTTTTTCTTCTGATTTTTAAGGCAGTTAGAACATTTTTATCTGAATAAGTCAGCTTTGTGGCCAGGCTAGGAAACAAATGAAGAATCATGGTATTACAATTAAAAGAACCTTGTTAAAAAAATATAAATAAAATAAATAAATAAATAAATAAACACATAAATAAATAAATAAAAGGAACCTTGTAATATTGATTTTACACCAATTCAGCTGTTTGAATAAAATAAAAAAAAATAAAAGAGGAATACCCATAGACCATAAAATATGAACAAAATTGCATGATTATGGATCTCTCAGTTAATAGAGATGAATGAGTAATATTCTTCCCTTTAATATACATGATTATATATATATATATACATTACATTTATATTATAAACACATACAGACTCATACACATAAGTCATTTCCCCAAGTATAGAAGGTACTCAATCTTGCCAATGAAAGCTTATCTACATCTTTATTAAAAGGATAGAGCATAGCTCCTTTGGGTCAATAGTGCAGGTCTGAGTGAGAATGGGTGGCCACCAGGCTCTTTCCTATTGGGCAGGGGGGTAAAAGGTGGTATTCTTGGAATGCTATGGAAGAAAGCTAAAGGAAAGTCACTAGGGGCTTGGTGAGGTGGATTGAGTATCACAAATAGCTTGCCTTTCTTTAAGGAAGACAGATTTAATTATATGATATGTTGAATTTAAAAAAACATTGAAATGGGGGAATATTCTATTTAACTGTTTATTTAATAAAATTACTTTAGTGTCTATTTAAAAGTTGTAGAAGAAGCAATTTCTAGTGAAAATTAGAACTACTGTTAGAAGTTTCTGTCATGTGAAGGTACAGGTATGACAATAGACTACATCAAATGACAGGGATTGCCTATAAAATGTGATCTATGGGTAACTCTTTGGAAATATACCAATCCCATAGGACCAGCTAGCTTCTTTAGAAAGCACCCATACTTCCCCTTGTTTCTTGCTATTTTTTTCATTATTACATATTCTTGATGCTACTCATTGTAGTGGCTGCATGATATAGTATTAACTTGATATTCCACAATTAATCATCTATTTTTCTGTGTTTGACACACAGTTTTTTAAAAAATAAATCATACATCTGGGAAGAGTCTCTTCTCATAAAAATGTATATTATTTTGAGTTTTTTCCTTTCTATAAATTTCCATGAGTGAGATTAGTAGTTTATTTGGTATAAACACTTTTTTTTTGGTTTAGTCTGTGATACTTTTTTTTTTCAGTTCTGTTTATTTATTCATGAGAGACACACAGAAACAGAGACATAGGCAGAGGGAGAAGCAGACTTGCTGCGGGGAGTCTGATGTAGGACTGGATCCCAGGATCTGGGGATCACAACCTGAGACAAAGGTGGATGTTCAACCACCGAGCCACCCAGGCATCCCTAGTCTGTGATACTTTTATGACCTTCTGTGGCTTCTTTAGGAGACAATGTCCTTTCTTATAACTGGTCACTATATAAAAGAACAGTCTCTTAATCTATAAATTGCTTTTTTAAAAAAAATTCCATCTTTTCATTTCATGGTGTTTTGTTTCTAGCCCTCTTGGCTAAAAACCTTGATGCTTATCCTCCTATTTGTATCCTTTAGACTTTGTCTTTGGCTATGGTCTTCTTGGTTCTTACAAGATTCTTACTACAATCTTGTATCCTCAACCCACCTGTTCCAATTTACCTCTGAAAATCCCAATTTCAGGGTTTTCCAGCTATTTCTCTTGCAAACAGGGCGTAGACTGGCCTGCTTTGGTCTCACAAGTGGCAACTAAATAGCAGGTCATGATTGCAAGGACCCAGGGCCCCCTCCTCAAGTCCCAGGATTTCCAAATCCAAAGGACATTAAACTCAGAAAAGGCAGAACACCAACTTGAAATTGGTTCATAGACTCATGAACCATTTGGAAGGGGCTCTAAGGAGGCATCCAGTCCTCCACTCACTAGCTCAATCATGGCGCTCAGGATTCCAATTCCAGGCACTGGAGTGGAGGACGGAAGGATGTAGAAAAATTTTCTAGTATACCTAGATGGATGCTTGTTTTTCCTATGTAAATGGACAATTTCATAGTCAACCAGGCTCGTGATTTTTGAGGGGAGATGGGTAAGAAAAAATGATTGATTTTGGAAAAATGCACTATCATGTAGACGTGTATTTAAGACACCTGCAGTATTTTTGGCCATATAATGTCAGATGTATCACTTCTACATCTTCTCAGCCTCCCATAATTCTATCTCAGCCATGGGAGGAGAAGACACTGCTTTATGTTTGTAATTTTAGGAGGGACCATAAGACTCTCCCACGCTAGCCTGAAGGGCTTCCCCAGCAGCTCTGCTGAGCTATTGGCTCAATACGTGTGGCTAGAAGGCCATTTGTTGGGACAGCCCAACCTAGGCTGCAGAGCTGGGTGATCTTTCAAGCATATGGATACTTTGAAGAAAGTGAGAGAGTATACAGAACCTCATGGTATTCCCCAGGGTTGGATCAATGTAAAAACTATTTACTTGCTACTGAGATTTATCATTTTAACTTAAATTCTTTTTAATTTAATGGGCTTTTAAAAACAAAATCTAAAGCAGATTATTTTGATGTTTGCTGAGTAACTTATAATACTATTGAAAAGCCTGTTAATTGGTGACTATTAAGTTTGCTACATAACCAGAAATTTCCCTTCTTTAGTGGATATTTATTAATCAAACAAAAAGAAGTATAAAACTAGGAAACACTTCTATCATTTGAATTCTGTAAGGATTCCATAAAATAATATAAATTGCAATATTCAGGAATAACAGGCATTATTCTTATTCATAGAGATGAAAATCAAAAAGCCAAATACTCTACATATTACTTACTCTGTGCTTCACTGAACTTTACAAACATGGGAAAAATTTATTAAAAATATAGACTGATGAAATAAATTGCCACTAAAAGTAATAATACACATGAAATAAAAGCCATAGGATAAAGTAGGGGGCAAGTTACCTGGGTAATTTTAGTTTTGTCTTGTTGCAAGTCCTTTAGTAGGAATTCTGTATCAGAGGGAACAGGTAGGAGGCCATGATTTCCAGAATTACACATTGTAGATTTAATTTCTTCAATATCTGCTTATTAAGAAAAAGAGTTTAAGGTTCTTATTTGATCATTAGTTCCTTCTATGACATTGCTATTTCCAATTTCTCCTTCCTACCCAATTCTGGAGATCTAAAGTGTTCTGAACATTTAACTCTCTGTTAATAGTTTAATCACATCGAATAAAGTGTTTAAATGAGGCCTCTGGGAAATACAAATGAAAGACATAGATAATTTTAACATGTTGAGCATGTATTGAATACATTTAGTCCATCAAATGCATCACTGAGTGCACTGGGAAAGCTGTCATTACATTGGAGTGTTTATTGGTAGAAGAATAGACTTGGAGGTATTTTGCAAAGAGTTGAAGAAGTTATATATCAGGAAAGCCAGAGGCTCTCAATGAAAACTTCAGGGGCATATGTCTTTAATTCCGGAGAAGGTGAATTTCAATAATTTCGTTTGTTTGTTAACAGCTCTGTAGAGATTTGACAGTTTATTTAAAATGTACAATTTGGTAAGTTTATATATATATATATATATATACCAATGAAAACATTACTGCAATAAAAAAATAAATAAAAAATAAGAAAGCCCAATCATATTCATTCCCTTCTTCACACCTGCTCCCTTGTACCCACCCCTGATCCAAAGGCAACCACAGATCTGCTTTCTGTTATCAGCTTTGTCAAGTTTGTATTTCCTATTTTATTTTTTTTAATTTCCTATTTTCTAATTTTATATAATGGATTCATATAGCATGTACTCCTCTGTTGTTTGGCATTTTTCCCTCAGCAGAATTATTTTGTGATTCACCCAAGTTGTATGTATCAACAATTCATTCCTGTTTTACTAATGAATACTATTCCATTGCATGTATATACCATCATCTGCTAATCCATCTGCCTACTGATAGACATTTGGGTTGTTTCCAGTTTTCGGCTTTTCCAAATAAAAGTACTGTCAACATGTGTGTACAAGTCTTGGTGCGAATATCTGCTTTCATTTCTCTTAGGTAAATCCTAAGTTATGGAATGACTGGATCATTTGATAGATGTGTGTTTATCTTTTTAGGATACTGCCAAATTATTCTCCAAAGCTGTGTCATTTCACATTCCCTTTAGCAATGTGTGAGAGTTCTGGTTGCTTCACATCCTTAATAATATATGGTATGGTTGGCGTTCCAATTTTAGACATTTTAATGGGTATATAGTGGGGTCTCATTGCAGTTTTTAAGTTAAATGCCTTTTATGACCAAATATTGAACATCTTTTGGTGTGCATCCTTGCCATTTGTGCTTCTTTGGTGAAATTATTCAAATATTTCAAATTTAATATTTTTTAAAATTTGTTGTCTTTTTTCTTACTTAGTATTCACTTTTAAATTCTGGATACAGGCCTTTTATCAGATAAGTAACTTGCAAAAGTCTTCTACCAGTGTGTGGCTTATCTATTCTCTTAACAGTGTCTTTCAAAGAGCAGAAATACTTAATTTTTCATTTTTAAAATTTATAGGTCAGGCTTTTGGTGGTGTGTAAGAAATCTTTGGGGCACCTGAGTGGCTCAGTCAATTAAGCATCTCACTCTTGATTTGGGCTCAGATCATGACCTCAAGCCCTGAGATAGGCTCCCTACTCAGCATGGATTCTCTCCCTCTCCTTCTGCCTCTCTCCCTTGCTGCCCTCTCCCCTGGGGAAAAAAAAAAAGAATGAACAAAAGAAAGAAAGGAAGAAAAGAAGAAAGGAAGAAAGGAAGAAATAAAGGAAAAAGAAAAAAAAAACTTTGGCTAACTCAAGGTACAAGGACTTCTAGTTTCATAGTTTTAGATTTATGTTTAGTCTTATGGGTCCATTTTGAATTAGCTTTTGCATTATATATCAGATACAGGTCAAATTCTTTTCCTGCATATATATATAACCAATTTTTCCAGGACCATTTACTGATATTTACTCTTTCTTCACTGAACTTCCTTTGAACTTTTATCGAAAACCATTTGACCATATATATGTGGATCTATTTTTTTTTTAAGATTTTATTTATTTATTCATGATAGTCACACAGATAGAGAGAGAGAGAGAGAAAGAGGCAGAGACACAGGCAGAGGGAGAAGCAGGCTCCATATAGGGAGCCTGACGTGGGATTCGATCCTGGGTCTCCAGGATCACGCCCTGAGCCAAAGGCAGGCGCCAAACCGCTGCACCACCCAGGGATCCCCTATGTGGATCTATTTATAAATTTTTGTACCTGTGTTCTTAAGGAACATTGGCCTGTAGTTTTTTTGTTTTTTGTGTTTCTTATAATGTCTTTATGTGCTTTTGGTATCAGAATGTTGCTAGCCTCACTGAATGGGCAAGTATTCCCTCATTCTTTAATTTCTGGAAGAATTTGTATAGGGTTGGTATAGTTTCTTTAAGTGTTTGCTAGATCATTTCAGTCTGGAGTTTTCTTTATGGGTATTATATTTTCATTTTTGCTCAAAATGCTTTCAATTTCCATTTTTATGTCTTTTTTTTTTTTTTGACTCATGGGCTTTTTAGAAGTGGATTACCTAGTTTCCAAATATTTTGAATTTTCCAGATATCTTTCTGGGTTTTATTTCTAATTTAATTCCATTTTGGGCAGAGAATATATTTTGTATGATTGAAGGAATTTGCTTTCTTAAGGCTTGATTTATGGCTTAAATATGCTCCATGTTGGTAAATTTTGTTTTCTCTTGAGAATGTTCATTTTTCCATTATTAGTGGAGTATTCTATAAATGTTAGATCAAGTTGGTTCAAGTCTATATCTTTAATAATTTTCTGTGTTATAAATTATTGAGAGAGGGTTACAGAATTCTCTGACTGTAATTCCAGATCTTCTTCAGTTCTATCCATTTTTGTTTAATGTATTTTGATTTTTAATTTGTACACATTTCTGTTTTTATGGACATATGGGTTTAGAAATGTTATGTCTTATTAATTAACTGATCCTTTTATCATTATGAAATGACCCTCTTTTTCATTTATATTATGTTATTTTCTTGCCTTAAACAGGTGATTATCATTTTAAAAGATTTAAATAATGATAAAAGACTTATAGTTTATACCTACATAGTTGTACTCCATTACTCTTCATTCTTTTATGTAGATCTAGATTTTCACCTGGGAATTTTTTTCTTGAAGTATTTATTTTAATATTTCTCATAGTGCAGATCTGCTGGTGAATTCTAGCAGCTCTTGTATATCTAAACATGTCTTTATTTCACTTTTGTTTTTAAAAGAATTTTTGCTGGCTAAAGAATTCCAGACTGATTTTTTTTTTCTTTCAGTACATTGGGAGGCTGCTCCATTGCTTATGGCTTTTATTGTTTCTGATGAGAAATTTGCTTTGTTCCTCTGGATGAAATGTGTCTTTTTTTTTCCTCTGGCTCTCTTAAAATTATACAGTTGATGTCTGCTGGAGTGTTCTTCATTTCAGATATTGTAGTTTTCATCTCCAGAGGTTCAATGAAGTCTTTTAGAAAATTTTCCTTTTTTTTTTTTTTAAGATTTTATGTATTTATTCATGAGAGACAGAGAGAAAGAGAGAGAGAGAGAGAGAGAGAGAGAGAGGCAGAGACAGAAGCAGGCTCCATGCAGGGAGCCTGATGTGAGACTTGATCCCAGGTCTCCAGGATCATGTCCTGAGCCGAAGACAGTGCTAAACCGCTGAGCCACCCAGGGATCCCATAGAAAATTTTTTATATCTTTACTTAACATGCTCATCTTTTTCTCTGAATCCTTAAATAATTGGAATATATTACAATAATTGTTTTATTGTCCCTGTCTACTAATTCTATCATCTGGATTATTTCTGTGTCAGTTTTGATTCATGTTTCTCCTCATTATGGCTTGTAATCTGCTTCTTTTGCATACCTAGTAATTTTTACTGGAAGTCTGACACTGTGAATTTTAACTTGTTGAGTGCAGGAATTTTTGTATTCCTGGGAGTACTCAGTAGTGAGCTTTAGTCTGATGAGCATTTAAAGTATTTGGAGGGATCCCTGGGTGGCGCAGTGGTTTGGCGCCTGCCTTTGGTCCCGGTCGCAATCCTGGAGACCTGGGATCGAATCCCACGTCAGGCTTCCAGTGCATGAAGCCTGCTTCTGCCTCTGCGCCTCTCTCTCTCTCTCTCTCTATGACTACCATTAAAAAAAAAAAAAAGTATTTGGAGATTGCTTGATCTTTTTAGATCTTGTTTTTAAGCTTCATTAAGTGGTACTAAAACAATTTCGTCTAGAGATAATTTTTTCCTTCCAATGAAACAAAAACCCTTTGAGTACTCTACCTCATTACTTATCAATTATGAAGTTTTAAATTCTGACTAATAGTCATAGGTACTATTCCCAACCTTAATGAGTTTTTTGGATTTTTCTCTCTAATCAGTCCTCCCCAGCCTCAGATAGTTTCCTCACAAGCATGCTCTGATCACTTCACACCTGAATGGTTAAGAGGAACCCTCTGCAGATCTCTGCAGTTCTCTGTGCACTCATCTCTGGTATTCAGACCTGTAAACCCTAGCTATCTTGACCTCTCTGAATTCCTAATTATGTATATTCAACTTGGTGAGACCACTAGGTAAGAGCCTAAAAACTTTAGGTGGTAAGCTCAGGCAATTGTAATCCCCATCTCATTTATTCATTTGTTCCCATCTCTCAGGAATCATTGTCCTTTGTTATCTGATGTTCAATGCCTTGAGAACAAATATATGTATTTATATTTATATATTGAATAGTTAGGTATTATGAGAGGATAGATATTTTCTCTGTTTAACTTTTATGGAAATAGTTTGGTACCTTCAGGACTAGCTTTTATGCCTTGTTAGACTGGCCAGAGCAGTATTTATTTTAGTGTTGGGCTAATTTTTCCCAACCATGGAAGCAGGAATCTGAGTATTCTATTTGATGTCCCATTAGAGGGGAAAAACATGCCTCTTTTTTGAAAGTCATTTCTTCTTAGTAGCCTTTCTTCTTTTTTTTCTTCACTTCATCCCCACAGCATTCTTGTCCCTACCATTAACATCCAACACTAATCTAAGTCACATGCTTTATAGATCTTTAAGAACCACTTCTACCACTACTGGCATATTTTGATAATTCTAAAAATATTACAAAATACATTTTAAAAAGTGGAACTATAGATCTTGGGGAAGGATTTAGAAATCTACAGACATAGAGCCTTCTTGAGACCCACAAATAGAATAATTAGGGACAGATTCTAAGTATCCATTAGAGGAGATGGTAAATCATTCTTACCATTCTGACACTTTGCAATCCAGAGTAGGTAACACATTCCCAAGGATGCTTGATGTGTGATTAAGGGATCATTATGGAAACACAGAAGAGACAATTCTGCTGCCAGGACACCCAAACATGGAGCATCAATATTTGCCTAGTGGAAAAACAATGAGAAAAATGCATTTGTTGTGCATAGTCAACATTAAATGTCTGCATCCGATCCTCTAGTATATATCAGGTTAGGATTAGAGGATGAGTTTCAGAATTTACAAAATCTATATTCAAATTTGTTACTGAGCCTTAGTTTCCTCATCTATGAAATGTGGATAACAAATGCTACTTTATAATAGTTATTGTGGGGACTATTTATGACAAAAAAAAAAAAGTTCTTAGCAAAGTGCTTGGAAATAATAGCAAATCAAGAAATGCTAGTTTCTACTCCATTAATCAAGTAGTGATTTTCAGGTAGCAAATTCCAAGGATATTGGGGCAGGGGATGGATACCCAAAAACTTCCATGCTTTTTTCTTTATATATGATACTCTTCAGATGACTTTGTAAACCACTGGAGAAATCTTAACTTTTCCTCCTGGAATTGTTCTGATTCTTCCCAGAGAAATTCATTTTTTAAAACTCAGAGCATTTACTTCTGATGTCAAAGCTACTATTACAACATTTGTGTATTTCCTCCTACAATTTCCTTGACACACAGGCTGCTCAGATATTTAGATTTTCATCTTGATTCAGTTGTCAGGAAGAAAAGAGAATGGAAGAGACATTCTGCTTTTGTGAAGGTTTGAGTACCATTACCATTTTTTTTAAACAAAAAGAACTCTGTTTAAATGTATTTGTTAAACTAGTAGGCCTTCTTGTTTCTAAGACAGGTGATTACTTTTCCTAAATAGATGCTTTGAGGATTAGAGCAAATGTTGGTGGTAAAAGAGTTCAAGTCAGCCCACTGGGAGGATTGATTCTAAGACCTCCTTCTCCTTCTCTTTTCCTGTCTCATATGTCTTTTTGTTTCTATTTCTCACATTGTTTGACCAACCTCTCTCTCAATCTTACACACATACACACATACATACACACACGTGCCCACAGAGTTATTCCTAAAGAAGAATGTGAAATGACCTGGGTCATGGGTCAAGGGCATAAGTAAACAGGATATTGAGAATGATGGTCTCAATAGAAGGACAGATAAACTTTTTCTTCTGTGGATATTCTCTGACCTTTCTGTTATTTATTTATTTATTTATTTATTTATTTATTTATTTATTTATTTATTTTTTATAAGGCTGGCCATGGTGTCTATTCTAGGAGTCTATGACTTAGGAGAATCTAGAAGCAGGATAGGTTGCCTCTACTCTAGGCTCTAGGGAAACATGTTTTCTTTCCTTGGGTATTATTCACTTTGGAGTTGCATTCCAACCTTCTTTTTCCATTGAATGGCAAGATTTTAAGAATCACCATTGCATTGTAGGTCTAAGGAAAAAGAGCAAAAGGTTGTGTTTCTGTATTGGCTATGATGGAGGAATAGTTCTGTCAGCTCAGTTCATAGACGTTGGGGACAATTTATAGGAGATTGCCCCTAAAGTCTTATTGTATTATAATTTTCCCTCAAATTGCCTTTCTGATTATCCATTCTCAAGAACTTGTGTTTGTGCAATTCTTACCAGGTGTTTTTGTAAAATGAAGCTATCAGTGGTCTGTCTACTCTGTTTGCTAGATCACGTCTGTATAGGTGTGGTCTCTATTGTAGATGTGGCCATGTCTAGATTGTATGGCATGTTTGAGGAGGATGGGGAACATGACCTTGGGTAGGACAAGATAGGAAGAAGGCTATATGAACTGTGGAGCAGACTGATAATGCACTACACAGCCCTCTCAGAAGTATGCACTCATAGCTACACCCTCTCCAACATAAGACTTTGGAAACTTCCAATACAATATGACTCTGTTTTTATAGAAAATATATCCAAGTGCTGAAAGAAAAAAAAAGAGTCAATTCTGGAGAAAAGTAGCTTCTCAGTATTCATTCCAAGCCTAAATATTTCTGCTTGGTTTTCTGACCCTTTCTTACTGGATTCCTTCCTTGTAGATCTGGTCCCTCCAGTTCCTCATCTTAACGATAATAATAGCTTTAGGTGCTAAATTCCAGTGGCAATCACTCCTAAGTTTTTTAACTGATTCTTTGGGAAGTCACCTCTTTACCTCTCATAACAGACTTCCATTTCTATTCTAATATCAGTTTAGGATATTGCTTATCTCTTCCTTGCTGTGATAAATTAGGGTTTAGTTCAATTACATCCTTCCACTTGGCCACAGTCCTCTCAATATTGCATTTTACTAGTTATTTGTATTATATTTTTAGTCATTTCTTTTTTCGTTTGTTTTTGTAATATAGTAATACTTTTATGTCTTCATAACTTGCAGATCTTGTTGATCCTCCACTTTATAAAGTAGGTGTTTTGAAGCACTCTTATTTCCCTTCAACTTTCTTCTGTCACTTTTTCTACTTCCCTACTTCTTTTGCTTGTACTTTACTTTGCATTTTTTGTGGCAAAAAATAGACACAACTTACAATTTACCATCTTAATAATTTCAAAGTACATAACTCAGTGACATTAGGTTCATTCACAATGTTGAGCAACCATCACCTTTCTCTAGCTCTAAATCTTTTTCTTTTTTTCTGAGATAGATAGATAGAGAGAGAGAGAGAGAGAGAGAGAGAGAGCATGAGCAGGGGGAGGAGACACAGAGGGAGAGGGAAAGAAAGAATCTTAAGCAGGCTTAGTGCTGAGCTCAGAGCCCAGTGTGGGACTCAACTTCATGACCAAGAGTCTGATGCTTAACTGACTGAGTCAACCAAGCACCCCTCTAGCTTTAAATCTTTTCATCATGTCAATGAAAACCATATACCATTAACCAGTCATTCTTTATCCTCTGTCCTCCTAGTTCCTGGCAACCTCAGAGCTGCTTTCAGTGTCTGTGGATTTGCTTATTCTGCTCTTTCATGAAATGAAATCATACAACATGTAGCTTTTTGTGGCTAGTTTTTTTTTTCTTTAAAGATTTTTTTAAGATTTATTTATTCACAAGATATATATATATATATATATATATATATTTATATATATATATAGAGAGAGAGAGAGGGAGAGAGACGCAGAGACACAAGCAGAGGGAGAAGCAGGCTCCATGCAGAGAGTTTGTTGTGGGACTCCATCCCGGGACTCTAGGATCACACCCTGAACCGAAGGCAGACACTCAACTGTTGAGACACCCAGGCATCCCTTGTGCCTAGTTTCTTTCACTAGGTGTAATGTTTTCAAGTTTTATTAATCTTGCAGTATAGATCTGAATTCATGTATCTTTCTGGCTGAGTGATATTCCATTGTATGAATATACTACATTTTATTTGTCCATTCACTTTGCTGATGGACATTTAGGTTGTTTGCACTTCTTGAATATTGTGAATTGTGCTACGATGAATATTTGTATATAAGCTTTTGTTTGAACAACTGTTTTAAATTTTGTTGGCTATTTACCTAGGATTGCTGGGTCATATGTAATTCTATATTTAACTTGTTGAAGAACCACAAAACTATTCACTGCATTTTTGTTTTTGTTTTTTTAAGTTTATAGCATTTGCATTGTATTTAGCAACTTATTTGAGATTTTTTTGTGTGTGATTGATCTATAGATTGACTCTAAAAGTTGAAAATCAATAATGTGGTCTTGTTATTGTGACTAAGTAAAATTGTCCAATGCATAGACCATGATCACTCTAGTTATATTTTCTTTTGCTACATCAATATGTCTTCTCTACTCTTTTTGAGACTAAAGTCTCACCTGTGCCCTGAATTACCTCTTTATTTTTGATAATCATGTTTTTATCTTTATTTATCTTGGGCTGACTCTTATATTGGGAAGGTTTAATCAGATGTCTGGCAAATCTTGGTTATCTAGTCATACTTAAAAATGTAATCCTTCTTGGTAGGGTTATGTATGTGAGGAAGGCTTGTCAACAAGTGGGCTTTGCATTAGAGTGGTTATGTGGGGAAGCTTGGAGTCATGCTGAAATACATCTAAACAATAGAATCAAAGATTTTGTTGGGGATTTTCTAAACATTTTGAGAAAAACTCAAATTTTGCCTGCTAATGGACCATGTCCCTATAGAATATAGTGTGTATGTTAAGGTGGATAGAAGGCAATAAAGATTCTTCTATATAAGTTTTCAATGAATCCTTTCAGTTAATGCATATATTTTTAGCCTTCCATTGTCTCTCACCCTTCATCATTACTGGGCTTCCATAGATCCAACTTCTCCAGGGCTGCACAAGGCAAACTGCTTCCTGAAAAGCTATACCCCATCCTAATGTTCAAGCACATCTGCCTTTTAGCTTCCTATACTAGGCTTTGTCAGTTACCATTTTCTGTATTTTCTATCATCCAGAAGTTTATTGACATCACTAGTCCATTGAAGATATTCACTAATCTCACAAATGTAAGTACTATCATTTTGTGAGAACTTTAGAGGCAGAGGAGAAAAAGGCATGTGGACAATCTGTTAGCTTTGAGTAGAAACACTCCACCCATCTTTTATTTACTTTTAAAATTTCAATTCCAGTTAGTAAACATACAGTATTATATTATTTTCAGGAGTACAATACAGTGATTCAACAATTCCATACACCATCCAGTGCTCATCAGGACAACTGCACTCCTTAGTCCCCATTAGTATTTAACCCATATCCCCACATGCCTCCCATCTGGTAACCATCAGTTTATTCTCTATAGTTAAGAGTCTGTTTCTTGGTTTGTGTCTCCCTCTCTCTCTTTCCCCCTTTGTTCATTTGTTTTGTTTCTTAAATTCCACATATGAGTGAAATCATATGGCATTTGTCCTTCTTTGACTGACTTATTCTGCTTAGTGTTATACTTTCTAACTCCATTCTTGTAGTTGCAAATGGCAAGATTCATTCTTTTATATGGCTGAGTAATATTCCATGGGATATATTATACTATATCTTCTTTATCTGTTTATCAGTTGATGGACATTTGGGCTGTTTCCATATCTTGGCTACTGTAAATAATACTGCTTGATAAACATAAGGCTGCATGCATCCCTTTGAATTAGTATTTTTGTATTCTTTGGGTAACTATCCAGTAGTCCAGTTCCTAGATCATTGGATATTTCTATATTTAACTTCTTAAGGAAGCTTCATACTGTTTTTCAGAGTGGCTGCACCGGTATACATTCCCACCAACAGTGCCAGAAGGATCCTTTTTCTCCACATCCTTGCCAAAACCTATTGTTTCTTGTGGTTTTAATTTTAGCCATTCTGACAGATAGCTCTTTGTAGTTTTGATTTACATTTCCTTGATAAGGGATAAGGAGCATCGTTCATGTGTCTGTTGGCCATATGAGTGTTTTCTTCAGAGAAATGTCTATTCATATTTTCTTCCCATATTTTAATTGGATTATATGCCTTTTGAGTGTTGAGTTTTACAAGTTCTTTGTATGTTTTGGATACTAACACCTTATCAGATATGACATTTGCAAATATCTTCTCCCATTCAGTAGATTGTCTTTTAGTTTTGATTGTTTCCTTTGCTGTGCAAAAGATTCTTATTTTGATGTAGACCCAGTAGTTTATTTTTGCTTTTGTTTCCCTTGCTTCAAAGGAATCTATCCAGAAAAAAGTTGCTATGGCCAATGTCAAAGAAGTTACTGTCTGTGTAGAAGACATTCTAGAAGAGATTCTAGGATTTTCGTGGTTTCGGATCTCACATTGAGATCCTTAATCCATTTTGAATTTATTATTGTGTATGGTATAATCAAGTGGTCAGTTTCATTCTTTTGCATGATGCTGTCCAGTTTTCCCAACACCATTGTTGAAGACATTGTCTTTACCCATTGCATATTTTTGCCTCTTTTGTAAATTAACTGACCATATAATTGTAGGTTTATTTCTGGGTTTTCTATTATGTTCTATTGATCATGTGTGTGTGCTTTTGTGCCAGTACCACACTGTTTTGATTACTAACAGCTTTGTAATATAAGTTAAGTCCAGAATTGCAATGTCTCCAGCTTTGTTTTTCTTTTTCAAGATTGCTTTGGCTTTTGGAGTTTTTTTGTGCTTCCATACAGATTTTAGGATTAGTTCTATGAAAAATGGTGGTGGTATTTTCATAGAGATTGCATGAAATCTGTGGATTGCTTTGGGTAGTACAGAGCTTTTAACAATATTTGTCTTCTAATCCATGAACATGCTTTGGGTAGTATAGACCTTTCAACAATACTTGTTCTTTGGGTAGATAGACCTTCTAACAATATTTGTTTTTCCAATCCATCTTTCCATTTCTTTGTGTCATCTTCAACTTCTTTCACAATGTTTTATAGTTTTCAGAGTACAGGTCTTTAACCTCTTTGGTAAGTTTATTTCTAGGTATCTTACTTTTGATGAAATTATAAATGGGATTGTTTTCTTAACTTCTTTTTTTTGCTGCTTAATTATTGGCATATAGAAATGCAACAGATATTCTGTGAGTTTACTGAATTTATCAGTTCTAGCAGTTTTTTGGTGTTTTTTTGGGGGGGAGGGGCGGTGTTCTATACTTAGTATCATGTCATCTACAAATAGTGAAAATCTCACTTTTTCCTCACCAGTTTGGATGCCTTTTATTTCTTTTTGTTTTCTGATTGCTGTAGTTAGGACTTCAGGTACTATGTTGAATAAAAGTGGTGAGAATGGACATCCTTGTCTTATTACTGATCTTAAAAGAAAAGCTCTCTGTTTTTCCTCAGTAAGGATGATTTTAGCTGTGGGCTTTTCATAGATGGCTTTTATTATGTTGAGGTATGTTCCTTCTAGACCTACTTTGTTGAGAGTTTTTTTTTTTTTAAATCATGAATACATATTGTACTTTGTCAAATGCTTTTCCTGCATCTATTGAAATGATCATTTGGTTCTTATCCTTTCTTTTATTGATGTGATGTATCACATTGATTTGTGAATATTGAATCACCCTTGCAACCCTTGCATGGTATAAATTCCACTTGATTGTGGTGAACGATTTTAAAAAATGTATTGGTGAATTCCTTTTGCTAATATTTTGTTGAGGATTTTGGATCTATGATCATCAGAGATGATCTGTAGTTCTCTTATCTTGTGGTGTCTTTATCTGGTTTTCATATCACGGTAACGCTGGCCTCATAGGATGAATTTGGAAGTTTTCTTTCCTCTTTTGCTTTTTTGAAATAGTTTGAGAAGACTAGGCTTTAACTCTTCTTTAAATGTTTTGTAGAATTACCTATCTTGTTCTGGACTTTTGTTTGTTGTGAGTATTTTTATTACCAATTCAATTTCATTGCTGATAATCAGCCTGTTCAAATTTTCTATTTATTCCTGTTTCAGTTTTGGTAGTTGATATGTTTATAGGAATTTATCCACTTCTTCTATGTTGTCCAATTTGTTGGCATATCATTTTTAATAATAGTCTTTATTTTTCTGTGGTTATGGTTCTCTCATTTGTGATTTTATGTATTTGAGTCTTTTTTCTCTTTTTTTTCCCACAGAGTCTGGCTAGAGGTTGATCAATTTTATTGATTTCTTCAGAGAACCAGCTCCTGGTTTTATTGATTTTTTTTGGGGGGGGGGTTCCTTTCTTTAAATTCTATATTACTTATTCCTGCTCTAACATTTATTATTTCCTTTCTTCTGCTAGTTTTAGGTTTTGTTTGTTGTTCTTTTTCTAGCTCCTTTAGGTAAAAGGTTAGGTTTTTTATTTGAGATTTCTCTTACTTCTTGAGGTAGGCCTATATTGCTATAAACTCCCCTCTTAGAACTGCATTTGCTGCATCCCAAAGGTTTTGAACCATGTGTTTTCATTTTCATTTGTTTCCATGTAATTTTAAAATTTCTTCTTTTAGTTCCTGCTTAATCAATTCTTTGTTTAGTTGAATGTTATTTGACTTCCATTTATTTGTGGTCTTTCCAGATTTTTTTCTTGTGGTCAATTTCTAGTTTCATAATGTTGTGGTCAGAAAAGATACATGGTATAACTTTGGTCTTTTTTAATTTATTGAGGTTTTTTTCATGCTCTAGTATGTGATCTATTTGAGAGAACGTTCTGTGCACTAAAAGTAAGTATATTCTGCTGTTTTAGAATGAGTGCTCTTAATATCTTTTATATTCTTCTGATCTTGTGTGTCACTCAAAACCACTGTTTCCATGTTGATTTTCTGTTTGGATGATCTGTTCATTAATGTAAATGGGGTGGTGAAGTCCCTTACTATTATTATACTATTATCAGTTAATTCTTTTATGCTTGCCATTAATTGTTTTATGTATTTGAGTGCTCCCATGTTGGGTGCATAGATATTTACAATTGTTGTATCTTGTTTGATTGTCTGTTGTATTATTATATAGTGCCCTTCTTTGTCTCTTCTTACAGTCTGTTTTAAAGTCTAGTTTGTCCAATATACGTTTTGCTACTCTTTCTTTTTTTTAAAATAAATTTATTTTTTATTGGTGTTCAATTTACCAACATACAGAATAACACCCAGTGCTCATCGCGTCAAGTGCCCCCCTCAGTGCCCGTCATCCATTCATCCCCACCCCTCACCCTCCTCCCCTTCCACCACCCCTAGTTCGTTTCCCAGAGTTAGGAGTCTTTATGTTATGTCTCCCTTTCTGATATTTCCCACACATTTCTTCTCCCTTCACTTATATTCCCTTTCACTATTGTTTATATTCCCCAAATCAATGAGAACATATAATGTTTGTCCTTCTCCGATTGACTTACTTCACTCAGCATAATACCCTCCAGTTCCATCCACACTGAAGCAAATGGTGGGTATTTGTTGTTTCTAATGGCTGAGTAATATTCCATTGTATACATAAACCACATCTTCTTTATCCATTCATCTTTCGATGGACACCGAGGCTCCTTCCAGAGTTTGGCTATTGTGGACATTGCTGCTAGAAACATCAGGGTGCAGGTGTCCCGGCATTTCATTGCATCTGTATCTTTAGGGTAAATCCCCAACAATGCAATTGTTGAGTCGCAGGGCAGGTCTATTTTTAACTCTTTGAGGAACCTACACACAATTTTCCAGAGTGGCTGCACCACTTCACATTCCCACCAACAGTGGTTCCCTTTTCTCCGCATCCTCTCCAACATTTGTGGTTTCCTGTCTTGTTAATTTTCCCATTTCTCACTGGGGTGAGGTGGTATCTCATTGTGGTTTTGATTTGTATTTCCCTGATGGCAAGTGATGCAGAGCTTTTTCTCATGTGCATGTTGGCCATGTCTATGTCTTCCTCTGTGAGATTTCTCTTCATGTCTTTTCCCATTTCATGATTGGATTGTTTGTTTCTTTGCTGTTGAGTTTAATAAGTTCTTTATGGATCTTGGAAACTAGCCCTTTATCTGATATGTCATTTGCAAGTATCTCTCCCATTCTGTAGGTTGTCTTTTAGTTTTGTTGACTGTATCTTTTGCTGTGCAAAAGCTTCTTATCTTGATGAAGTCCCAATAGTTCATTTTTTCTTTTGTTTCTTTTGCCTTCGTGGATGTATCTTGCAAGAAGTTACTGTGGCTGAGTTCAAAAAGGGTGTTGCCTGTGTTCTCCTCTAGGATTTTGATGGAATCTTGTCTCACATTTAGATCTTTCATCCATTTTGAGTTTATCTTTGTGTATGGCGAAAGAGAGTGGTCTAGTTTCATTCTTCTGCATGTGGATGTCCAATTTTCCCAGCACCATTTATTGAAGAGACTGTCTTTCTTCCAATGGAGAGTCTTTCCTCCCTTATTGAATATTAGTTGACCATAAAGTTCAGGGTCCACTTCTGGGTTCTCTATTCTGTTCCATTGATCTATGTGTCTGTTTTTGTGCCAGTACCACACTGTCTTGATGACCACAGCTTTGTATTACAACCTGAAATCTGGCATTGTGATGCCCCCAGATACGGTTTTCTTTATTAAAATTCCCCTGGCTATTCGGGGTCTTTTCTGATTCCACACAAATCTTAAAATAATTTGTTCTAACTCTCTGAAGAAAGTCCATGGCATTTTGATAGGGATTGCATTAAACATGTAAATTGCCCTGGGTAACATTGACATTTTCACAATATTAATTATGCCAATCCATGAGCATGGAATATTTTTCCATCTCTTTGTGTCTTCCTCAATTTCTTTCAGAACTGTTCTATGGTTTTTAGGGTATAGATCCTTTACCTCTTTGGTTAGGTTTATTCCTAGGTATCTTATGCTTTTGGGTGCAATTGTAAATGGGATTGACTCCTTAATTTCTCTTTCTTCAGTCTCATTGTTAGTGTATAGAAATGCCACTGATTTCTGGGCATTGATTTTGTATCCTGCCATGCTACCAAATTGCTGTATGAGTTCTAGCAATCTTGGGGTGGAGGCTTTCGGGTTTTCTATGTAGACTATCATGTCATCGGCGAAGAGGGAGAGTTTGACTTCTTCTTTGCCAATTCGAATGCCTTTAATGTCTTTTTGTTGTCTGATTGCTGAGGCGAGGACTTCCAGTACTATGTTGAATAGCAGTGGTGAGAGTGGACATCCCTGTCTTGTTCCTGATCTTAGGGGAAAGGCTCCCAGTGCTTCCCCATTGAGAATGATATTTGCTGTGGGCTTTTCGTAGATGGCTTTTAAGATGTTGAGGAATGTTCCCTCTATCCCTACACTCTGAAGAGTTTTGATCAGGAATGGATGCTGTATATTGTCAAATGCTTTCTCTGCATCTAATGAGAGGATCATATGGTTCTTGGTTTTTCTCTTGCTGATATGATGAATCACATTGATTGTTTTACAAGTGTTGAACCAGCCTTGTGTCCTGGGGTTAAATCCTACTTTATCATGGTGAATAATTTTCTTAATGTATTGTTGGATCCTATTGGCTAGTATCTTATTGAGAATTTTTGCATCCATGTTCAACAGGGATATTGGTCTGTAATTCTCCTTTTTGGTGGGGTCTTTGTCTGGTTTTGGAATTAAGGTGATGCTGGCCTCATAGAACGAATTGGAAGTACTCCATCTCTTTCTATCTTTCCAAACAGCTTTAGTAGAATAGGTATCGTTTCTTCTTTAAACGTCTGATAGAATTCCCCTGGGAAGCCATCTGGCCCTGGACTTTTGTGTCTTGGGAGGTTTTTGATGACTGCTTCAATTTCCTCCCTGGTTATTGGCCTGTTCAGGTTTTCTATTTCTTCCTGCTCCAGTTTTGGTAGTTTGTGGCTTTCCAGGAATGCATCCATTTCTTTTAGATTGCCTAATTTATTGGCGTATAGCTGTTCATAATATGTTTTTAAAATCTTTTGTATTTCCTTGGTCTTGGTAGTGATCTCTCCTTTCTCATTCATGATTTTATTAATTTGAGTCTTCTCTCTCTTCTTTTTAATAAAGCTGGCTAATGGTTTATCTATCTTATTAATTCTTTCAAAGAACCACCTCCTGGTTCTGTTGATCTGTTCCACAGCTCTTCTGGTCTCGATTTCGTTGAGTTCTGCTCGAATCTTTATTAACTCTCTTCTTCTGCTAGGTGTAGGATCTATTTGCTGTTTTTTCTCTAGCTCCTTTATGTGTAAGGTTAGCTTTTGTATTTGAGTTCTTTCCAGTTTTTGAATGGATGCTTGTATTGCGATGTATTTCCCCCTTAGGACTGCTTTTTCTGCATCCCAAAGATTTTGAACGGCTGTATCTTCATTCTCACTAGTTTCCATGAATCTTTTTAATTCTTCCTTAATTTCCTGGTTGACCCTTTCATCTTTTAGCAGGATGGTCCTTAACCTCCACATGTTTGAGGTCCTTCGAAACTCCTTCTTGTGATTTAGTTCTAATTTCAAGGCATTATGGTCTGAGAATATGCAGGGGATGATCCCAATCTTTTGGTATCAGTTCAGACCCGATTTGTGACCCAGTATGTGGTCTATTCTGGAGAAAGTTCCATGTGCACTTGAGAAGAATGTGTATTCAGTTGAGTTTGGATGTAAAGTTCTGTAGATATCTGTGAAATCTATCTGGTCCAGTGTATCATTTAAAGCTCTCGTTTCTTTGGAGATGTTGTGCTTAGAAGACCTATCGAGGGTAGAAAGAGCTAGATTGAAGTCACCAAGTATAAGTGTATTATTATCTAAGTATTTCTCCACTTTGGTTATTAATTGATTGATATATTTGGCAGCTCCCACATTCAGGGCATATATATTAAGGATTGTTAAGTCTTCTTGTTGGATAGATCCTTTAAGTATGATATAGTGTCCCTCTTCATCTCTCACTACAGTCTTCTGGGTAAATTTTAGTTTATCTGATATAAGGATGGCTACCCCTGCTTTCTTTTGAGGACCATTTGAATGGTAAATGGTTCTCCAACCTTTTATTTTCAGGCTGTAGGTGTCCTTCTGTCTAAAATGAGGCTCTTGTAGACAGCAAATAGATGGGTCCTGCTTTTTTATCCAGTCTGAAACCCTGTGCCTTTTTATGGGGTCATTAAGCCTGTTCACGTTCAGAGTTACTATTGAAAGATATGAGTTTAGTGTCATCATGATATCTATTCAGTCCTTGTTTTTGTGGATTGTTCCACTGGACTTCTTCTTAAAGGGGAATTTTAAGAGTCCCCCTTAAAATATCTTGCAGAGCTGGTTTGGAGGTCACATATTCTTTCAGTTCCTGCCTGTCTTGGAAGCTCTTTATCTCTCCTTCTATTTTGAATGAGAGCCTTGCTGGATAAAGTATTCTTGGTTGCATGTTCTTCTCATTTAGGACCCTGAATATATCCTGCCAGCTCTTTCTGGCCTGCCAGGTCTCTGTGGAGAGGTCTGCTGTTACCCTAATACTCCTCCCCGTAAAAGTCAGGGATTTCTTGTCTCTTGCTGCTTTAAGGATCTTCTCTTTATCTTTAGAATTTGCAAGCTTAACTATTAAATGTTGAGGTGTTGAACGGTTTTTATTGATTTTAGGGGGGGATCTCTCTATTTCATGGATCTGAATGCCTGTTTCCCTTCCCAGATTAGGAAAGTTTTCAGCTATGATTTGTTCAAATTACATATTCTGGCCCTCTGTGCCTTTAGGCGCCCTTGGGAACCCCAATTAAAGGTAGGTTTTTCTTCCTCAGGCTGTCGTTTATTTCCCTTAATCTGTCTTCATGGTCTTTTAATTGTTTGTCTCTTTTTTCCTCAGTTTCCCTCTTTTCCATCAACTTGTCTTCTATGTAACTCTCTCGTTCTTCCACCTCGTTAACCCTCATCGTTAGGACTTCTAGTTTGGATTGCATCTCATTCAATTGACTTTTAATTTCTGCCTCATTGGATCTAAATTCTGCCATCATGCAGTCTCTTGAGTTCTTTATGCTTTTTTCTAGAGCCACCAGTAGCTGTATAATAATGCTTCTGACTTGGCTTTCTGACATTGAATTGTAATCCAGATTTTGTAACTCTGTGGGAGAGAGGACTGTTTCTGATTCTTTCTTTTGAGGTGAGGTTTTCCTTCTAGTCATTTTGCTCAGTGCAGAGTGGCCAAAAACATGTTGTATTGGGAAAAGGAGAAAAAGAGAGGAGAGAAAGAAGGAAAGAAAAGAGAAAAGAAAAAAGGAAGAAAAAAAGAGAAGAAAAAGAAAAAGAAAGAAAGGAATAAAAAGGGGTGGGGGAAGCAAACAAACAAAACAAAACAAAACAAAAAAACCCAAAAAAACAAAAAAAACACGGGAGTATCTTCTGATTTTGTGTACTTTAAGTCCCTTGACTTCCCCTGGAACTTTTCGGTCTAGCTGTTCTTCTGGGGGAGGGGCTGTGGTGCTGGTTTTCAGCTGTTAGCCCTTGGGGGAGCTGCTCTGCCCCTGTCTGGTGCAGGGCTCAGTAGGGGGTATTTACCCCGTGAGGCCCCAGGAGGAAAAACCGCAGTGGCGGTGGCCAGCTCTGGAGCCCTGGAGTCAGCTCCTGCAGTAACTACGGAGCTCTCCTCTGCAGGGCCTGGAGGCTCCGGGTCGGGCCGCTGATCTGCTCAGCTTGGGGCAGTAGCGTCCTTGTGGTCCTGGGCCCTCCTGGCCTCTGCCTGTCCCAGGGGGAGGCCGGATCCTGGGCTGTGTCCCCGGCGCCCAGTGCTCCCGGCCTGCGCTGTTGGAGGCGCTGCCGGTGGCGCAGCCCCCTCCGCGGAGCCGCCCCCGAGCCCCTCCCAGCTGCTTCGGGGTCCAGCCGTGCACGCTGCAGCCCTTCAGGGAGCTTGGCGCACTCTCCCCGGGGCGCAGTTCCTCTGTTACTGTCCCAGGGAGCCTGAGGGTATCCCCGCCCTCCTGGGGTCCTGCTCCAACTCCCTGTGAGCCCCTTTCCGCCCGGGAAGATTGGTGCAGCTCCTGCTTCTTCGGGATGGAGCTCTCCTGTCCTGGGGACACTCGCCCTGGCCTTAGCCCGGCTCCTCGGCTCCTCGTGGGGCCCTTCCACCTTGGATGCCTTTTGTCCCCCCCCGCCCCCCCCCCCGTCTTCCTACCTTGATAGAAGCGCGAACTCTTCTCACTGTAGCATTCCAGCTGTTCTCTCTTTAAATCTCAGGCCGAATTGGTAGATTTTCAGGTAGAAATTTGTAGATTTTTCCTCCTCCTCTTTCTTTTGATGTCTATTAGCATGATAAATGTTTTTCTATTCCCTTGCTTTCAATATGCAGGTGTTTTCAGGTCTGAAATTAGTATCTTGTAGGAAGCATATAAATGGAACTTCTTTTGTTTTGTTTTATGCATTCTGCTAGCCTATGTCTTTTGATTGGAGCATTTTATCTATTTACATTCAAAGTAATTATGATATATATGTATTTATTACAATTTTGTTATCTGTATTGTGGTTGATTATGAAAATTTTCTCTGATCCTTTCTTGTCTTCTATTATAGTTTGCTGGTTTTCTTTAGTGATATATTTGGATTTTTTTCTTTATTTTTGCACGTTTATTTGTAGTTTTTGACATATGGTTACCCTTAGGTTTGTATAATAACCTCTTCCATATATAGCAGTCTACATTAGGTTGATGGTTGCTTAAATTTGAACCCATTGTTTTCTCCTCTTCTCCCCACGTTTTAGGTATATGTTATCATATTTTACATTTTTGGTTGATTTTTTTTTTACAGAAATACTAATTTTTATTGCTTTTGTGTTTCCCGTCTTTTTATTGGCCTTTGCTTTTTACTCACAGATTACCCTTTAGTATTTCTTCCAGGGCTGATTTAGTGGTCATGAACTCCTTTAGTTTTTATTTTTCAGGAAAGTCTCTATCTCTCCTTCTATTTTGAATGACAGCCTTGCTGGATAGAATATTCTTGGCTGCAGATATTTCCCATTCATCACTTTGAATATATCATGCCACTCCCTTCTGGCCTGTCACGTTTATGTTGAAAAATCTGCTGCCAGCCTCATGGGCTTTCCCTTGTAACTGCCTAATGTCTTTTGTCCTGCTGCTTCAATTTTTTTTTTCTTAATCACTGTATTTTGCCATTTTAATTACAACATATCTTGGTGTGAATCTGCTTTTGTTGATTTTGTTGGGGGATCTGGATATCTGTTTCCTTCCTGAGGACTTTTCAGATATTATTTTTTCAAATAAAATTTCTTCCTGCTTTTTTCTTTTTTTCTTCTTCTGGGACTCCTACAATATGAATGTTATGTTTGATGGATTCTCATTTTGCACAATTCTTTTCTCTCTCTTTTTTTCAGCTTGATTATTTTCCATTACTCTGTCTCCTAGATCATTGATCTGCTTCTTCCAACCTGCTGTCATTTCCTCAGTCATATTTCTGATTTCATCTACTGAGCCCTTTATCTATGTAATATAATTCTTTGTCTCTGTGTTAATGGTCTCATTGGTGCTTTCCACTCTCTTCTCTAGTAAGTGTCTTTATGATCATTACTTTAAATTCTCTATCAGGTATGTCATTTATATGTTTTTTACTTACATCTGGCTGTGGGCTGGTCCTGTTCTTTTATTTGGGATTAATTCCTCAATCTTTTCATTTTGTCTAAGTCTCTGTATCTGTTTCTGTGCATTAGAACAGTCAGCTATGCCTCCTGTTCTTGAGGGTAATGGCCTTATGAAGAACAGGTCCTATGGTGCTCTGCAGTGTAGTGTCCCCTCTTCCCCAGGGCTTTTTGATTCAGGGAGTATCTCCAATGTATGTGTGTGCACTTTGCTGTTGTGTTCTGGCCACTTTATCCTTCAGATCAGGTTTTTGCAGAGGCCCTCTTTGCCTATTGTGGGGAATGTTTGGTTCCTGGCATGAATATGACAAGTTTTAACTAGGTGTGCTCTGGTCTGCTTATAAGAAGAGACTTGTTGCCATGACTACCAGAACCAAGGCACTGCAAAACTCCCATGTCAAGAGATTCAGTGTGTCCAGGGGTTTGGGCCATTTTTCTGGGAAAGGAGACCTGCTGGGCTGGGACTGAGGCAAGTGTGATTGGGAAGGGTGGTTCTACTGAAACATGGAGAGAGGGAGGGGGTCAGGGCTTGGTATAAGCAAGGTAGCTTATAGGTAGTTTAGGTAGCTAGTATTGGTGCTGTGCTGGTTTCTGCATATGGTACTGTGTTAATGCTGAGAGGAGGGAGAGCTTCTTTGTTCTTGGAGAAATGAATGCTGCCTCTCTGGAACATATTCAGAGAAGAACAAATAACCTCCCCACTGTGTCTCAAGTGCTCTTAATATCACTGTTTTCACACTCTGTCCACAGGTTGTTTTTCCTGCCTTCTCTCTAACAGCAGTACTCTCTCAACTAAGCTCTCTAAGCTTGCTGACTTTTACAACTCCTTTAAGCCCCAGTGGTTGCAAAAACTTAGGAAATTTGGCCCCTCTTGCTTTCCAAGCCAATTGCTCTGGGGAATCATCTCTGTGTGCTTCCCTTTGTGCTAGTCTATCTCTTGACCTTCTCCCAACCACAGCATTAATGATTTCTTTCTCAAACCATGTGTCCACATTTCCTACCATCTTTGATTTGGATTCTTCTCTACCTTTAGTTGTGGAGTTTGTTCTGCCAGTCTTCAGGTTTATTTATGGGATATTTAGGATGATTTGATAATTACCTACTTGTATTCATGCAACAAGGCAAGCCTAGGGTCCTCCAACTCCACTGTCATCTTCCTCCTTAACTCTCACCCATATTTTAAATGCTGATGTGTCAAAGGAACAAACCCAGGGAAAATCTTTCAGTTAATAAAATGACATGGTTAGCTCACATTTCTTTGCCTGTCTGAAAATTTATAGTTTAAATATATATAAAGGAACAAATATTCTTTGAGCATAGAAGTTTTTTTTTTTAATCTGATAGCACATAGGTCATATAAGGGGAATTACTACACTAAAAAGTATTTTTGATAGAATACAATTGGTAGTCAAGATTGTTCAATAGGACAAGGGTCCCTGAGACTCTAGAAAACATAGGCTAGTGTAATTTGTAAAAAAAATTAAAAAATTAAAAAAGGTGTTTCTGGTGAATGGACAGCACCTGAAAACAGAATAGGTAGTTACATATAATTAGAGAAGAGCAAAACAAATCTTCACTGATTATCTACACTATGTCAGATGTAGAGGTACATAGACGAAGCTTGTGGGAAGCTTAGGTGTTTTTTTTTTTTTAAGATTTTGTTTATTTATTCATGAGACCCACAGAGAGAGAGGCAGAGACATGGGCAGAGGGAGGAGAAGCAGGCTCCATGCAGGGACCCCAATGCGGAACTCGATTCCAGGACCCTAGGACCATGCCCTGAGCTGAAGGTAGATGCTCAACCACTGAGCCATTCAGGCGTCCTAATGGAAGCTTAGTTTTTAATTTAATCATACACTCAACTGTTTTATTTCATTTATTTGACCTCTCTCCTCCATTAATTTCATGGACTTAACCATCTTTCAAGGACATTATCATAAAGAGACAGTTAACTTAAGTTTTATGCTTTCTTGACTTTGATGAACTGGTGGAAGCTTAGCTTCCATGTTCTGGAAAATGCTGGTTGTGCTTCCACCTGGTGGCACTAAATGAACATTGCGGAACAAAGTAATAGGTTATCCTACTTGGCTTCCTTAAACAAATGTGTTGTAGACAGGAACCTTCAATTTATGAGAGCCTTCTGTTGCAGATGTGGATTTATACATTTATTTTTTGTATAAGTAGTAGAAAATGAGTACATGAAGATGTTATGAATGTATGTTTCTGATCCCCTTTATTCTGAACTTCTCAAATGATTCAAACTATCAAATAAGCAATTAGAAGTGTATGTTTAAAAGTCACAGTTAGGGTTGAGCTACAAATGGGCAGCCCTGGTGGCACAGCGGTTTTAGTGCCGTCTGCAGCCCAGGCGTGATCCTGCAAATCCCAGATCGAGTTCCCTGTCAGACTCTCTGTATGATGCCTGCTTCTCCCTCTGCCTGTGTCTCTGTCTCTATAAATAAATAAAATATTTTTTTTTAATAAAGGGGTGAGTTGCAAAATAGGCTGGGTACACAGTATCCATGTAAGAGAGAAATGTTCACAGATAGTAAGATTTTTTAGAAGGGAGGCAATGATGTTATTAAAACTATAGAAAACCTCAGCAAATATTGGCAATTATGAGATGCCTATTTGTTCTCCGTCTGAAGGTAACAATTAGAAAGTTCAATAACTTCCCAGTGTTGGTAAGGTGAAGGGAAATGATCACTCTAATATCCACAGGGATAAAAACTGGAGATAATTTTGTAGTGCTAAAACTATCATCTATTCATAGTCTTTGATCTATTATCTTTCTAAGGATTTCTAAGTACATATGTACTTGAACAAAGATGATCTTTTGTACATTGTTTGAAGTAGAAAAATCCGAAATATATTTGAATGTCCATCAAAGGAGGTTACAATACATTAAAACTATGGGTTTATGCTTTGGCTAAAAGAATGAGATAAATCTACATATATTGCTATGAAAGTATCTGAGGAACATACTGTTCAGTGAAAAAAATCAAATTGAAGAAACAGGTGTAAATATAAAGTGATTTTTAATAAAGAAACACTAAGTAAAAAGCTGTTTATTTCAGTATATGCATGTATGTGGATGTGTACATAGATGGCTGTCTGGCAGGACCCATATCACAGTAGCATGCTAGGGAGGAGATTAGGGTAGAAAGTAGGGTAGGAGAAAACTTCTTCTTTATCTCTAGCAAGTTTTACAATGAGAGGACCCAGGAATTATTTGCATACATATTTCAAATAAATATATAATGGTTCAAAAATATTTTAGAAAAAGGAGAAATAAGAAGGAAGGTGGGATGGGACACCTGGGTGGCTCAGCAGTTGAGCATCTGCTTTGGCTCAGGGCGTGATCCTGGGTTCCAGAATCGAGTTCCACATTGGGATCCCTATGAGGACCATTCTTCTCCCTCTGTCTATGTCTCTGCCTCTCTCTGTGACCTCAAGAATAAATAAATAAAATCTTTTAAAAAAAAAAAGAAAGAAAGTAGGGATAGAAAGATTTATAAGATTGTGAATAACATTGATTGTGATCCACAGAGAATCTAGAAGGCCAGCAAAAATTTTGACACATTCTATTTGTGGAAAGCAAAAAAGAGTCTTAATCAATTGGTTGAGAGACTCTACTCTGATTGACATAAAATCATGTAGTATATAGGCTCTTCTCTTAATATCCCAACCTGCCAGCATGCTCATACCAAGCAAGCACTTAGAGTTCTCAAGACCCAACACTTGGAAAGTAGCACTATAGAAATGCAGTCTTCAGAAGCAGGTGGCATGACTGCACTCTGTGACTTACATATCTCTTGACTTTCTCGGATGCAAATCTTAGCACACTGCTGATGATCATCATAACTCTTTCCTGCAGGTACGAAGTATCTTCATTCATCCATATAATCATGTCCTGTGGAAAACATAAGAATCATCCTAGAGCATGTTATTTCCATCTCTACAAGTCCCCTCCGTTTAGTCCCCAACTCCACCAACTGAAAGGTCCTTGTGGGCTCCTGATTATTTCACATCTAACCTACATTTATCTCAAAAAGATGACAATAAGCAAGTTGTATACTACAAGCTATCTAGTATATTACTTCATCTACTGTAGTAACTACATCTGTGTTGTATGTCATTTAATTCTATACAACAAATATTTACTAATGATATGCATTATAAGTCATTCTGTCAGTCAACATGGACAGTTTAATAGGAGGCTATGATGGGATTGTAAGCTGCTTCTCCTTTTTTTTTTCTTTGAAAGTACATATCCTCTATCTCTAATTACAGGATTTTATTTTCAGTTTTAAAAAAGAATTGAAATGTCATCTGATCTTGAAATGTTATCTTACTCCAGAATTTCCTCTGCAGATTCAACACTCAGATATTTTCTGGCTCATGGTTGCAGAGAATATTCCTGGAGGCAGCTCAGTTAGAAAGTTCTTGCTAATTTTGATTCAACTCCATCTTGCTGTAACTTCTATTTGTTCTAAATCTTCAGATGCAGGGACATATTTACAAGCTTTGGAAGGGAAAAAGACTGCATATGCCTCATATGCCAACAACCACTAACAAATTTCTTAAGGCACTCTGTTGGAGTCCATGGTATTTGTGCTACATATTCTCTCTTCTACTTGCTCCCATTGTATAAAACTGCTCTGAAGTCCATTTCCTGGGGCAGAAGAGTCTAAATCCCAGGGGGTTCAGCCTGTACCTTTTCTGGGACTGGTATTTTAGCTCTTTTCAAGAATTGGGTGAGTTTCTAGTCATGGAAAGTATAAGAACAACATAGTTAAGTAACAGGTTACTAAGTTAGAGTAGCTCTCCTATTCACTAGCTTTGTATGTATTATTGTTCCTCTTTCCAGTTCTATTTTCTTACAGTAAAATGGGGGAAAATAATAGTAACTTCCTCAAAGGGTTATTTTAAGGATTAAATGAGACAACCAATATATGAAGTATTCAGTTTAGTGTCTGATGTAGAGTAAGTGCTCAAAACCAATGGTTTATTGGTTGAAAGACCATGCATGGGGATATGGTTGCAATAATGAGATAATAACTACTTTAAAGTGTTGTGAGGTTAAGTTTTGTAAATGCACAGAAAATACTTGACTCAAATTAGGCACAAATTAACTCGGTATATTTTATTTTCCCTCACATTCCTTCTTGTCTTCATAGATACCAATTCTGCTTCTTTACTTGAATATATTTTATGATTTGCACAAACTCATAATGCTCCTGGTAGAGTAAATCAATCTGGTTTCCCAGTATTTCCAGACAAGTGCCCTTGATGCCATCATGTTAGAAACAGTTGAAGATCATAAGAAATCCTGAGCAGTCTCCTGTCTCTGCCTGGGATGTTGAAAACACAGTGAGATCTGGATATAAATGGGGGTTTGGACAGTTGTTAGGCTTTCCTCTGATACCATGGTATCCATGAAGATAGGATGCTCATGGGATTATTTAGGTCCAGAGTTTTTGGGGAAGAAGCAAGCATATAGACACTATCAAAGTATAGTTTGTTTTTACACAGATCTGTAGGTAGTTCAAGCCAGTCACCCTCTCTTCTCTCCTAACCCATATTGTAGTCACTCTTACATTGCCACATAATATTTTGGCTTTTTAATTATTCTGTTGATGCCATCTTCCCAAAATTGAATTCTTTAAAGTATGTCTCTGTAATTCAAATAAAGGGAAGTGATTTCATTTTGGGAATAATTATACAACTTGGGAGGAAAAGAAAAAAAATTCAGCCACTAGATACTTGAAGAAGATATAAGTTTGGGAAAGGGGAAATAATAAGTGAAATATAGTGAGCTCTTTAGATTTAAGATAAGAAAACAAAACTGCTTATTTTCCCTTTACCTTTAAGATTTGAAGTTTGTAGAAGTCTTTAGACACTAAGATCAGAAGAGTTTCCTCAAACATGTTTAAAATACTTTGATATAAATTCTGAAAAAAACAAAAAAATTATATGACCAGCAGCCAGATAAAATTAGATATAATTTTACTCAAAGTCTGTAGTTTTGTGTCCTGGAGTCCTGTCTTTGCCCTGCAAACTGAAGGTAAGAAAGGAGAGAGGTAGCTATAGATATGGGACTTCTCTCAGTACCATGTGCTGTGAATTGCAATTCCAACTTATGGAACAGATACATTGTGTAGCTGTGCTCTGGAAATAGAGACCAGAGATGTTGTTGACCTTACTGTAGGGCTATTCCTCTCTCCATCTTTCTCTACTCCCATTTCCTTTTTTGCAGCATTTGCCCATACACTCTTGTCCTTGCTAAAACAACCAAAAATCTCTTCACTCATTTGTTCCTATATCTCCTTTACAATCCATTAAATCCCATGAGTTGTAAAATTCACAAGGAGTCCAGGGGTATAGATTAATGCTGGAATATATTATTAATTTATTGCATCTAAAAGGGGTGAAGGAGATAACAACAAAAATTATGACCTGTGGTGGGGCATTCTTCCAGATTGCTGTGGTGCACAACAATGTCTCATAATAATTTAAGGAAGCAAAGACTCACTTCCAAGTCCTCTTTGTCATCTTCACTGGTTCCCATTTCTCTCACTCTCTCAAGACTTGGTATAGCAAATACCATTTTAAAGGATGACTCTATTATATTCAGTTGGGCTTCAAATTGCAGTAAGGGATCTACAAAGCTGGTAAGAAAAAGGTATAGTTATTAAATAGAGGAGAGAGCAAATATAACCTGAGTTTAGTGGCTTTTTCTTGTGTAAGAGAGAATGTACTAGAAAATGAGGCCTATTGCTAAACTTCATATAACATGTGAGTTTTAAATATTCTCATAAAAATGACAATTGTGCTTTAAATATAAAGGAATGAATTTCTTCTTAAAAATCATCTGTAATCAGTTATTTAGAAACCAGAATATACTTCTCCAAAGACATAATAGTAAAGAGTGGTTACATTTCCAAGCAAGCCCACATAGCCATGCTGAACTTTAGTTGAAATATATTACTGCCACATTTTCTCTAAACCGTGATACTGTGTTTCTCACATTTTAATATTTCTGATATTATTGGGATGCATCCTCCAGTTCTTGGCAAAAGAAACCTGTCCATCAGCAGTTGGAAAGATAAGTTATGACACAGTTATTTCTTAGAGATGTGTGATCTGGATAACAGTCCTTCCCAATTTTTTTTTTTTTTTTGAGGTGAAAATATTTTTTTTTTTTTAAAAGACAGTGATATAAATGGTAAGGTAGAAAATTTTGTGCTGGACTCAGAATATCTTTTCTCTACTGGACAGAAAAATCAAAGAGTCTAATATCCACTGTTTGAAATGGAATGTCTTAGAATATATTAGATAATTTTCATATCTTGGGAAGACTAATTTGACATATTCATGGCTTTAATGAATTATCAGATTCTGAACAACTATATGTCAGGGATTCCAGTAGAATTTTCAGGGGAAGATACTTATTTAACTTTTAGAGATAAATAGCTTGGTTTAGGAAAATGCAAAATTAAGATTTTTGATGAAATAGAAAAATAGTGTCTCTCAAATTATTCTGAAATCATACTGATAGTCCTAAAAAATGCTAAAACACTCCAGGTCATGAATAAAGATTAAGAAAATAGCATGATTCTCTAACTGCTGATGGGCAGCAGATCTTTAAATTTTAAATGTGAGGAAGGTTGAGTGTCAGACACTGGTGATACTAAAGAAATATACATGCAAATCTATGGGTCAACAATTGCCAGCAAGGATACATTATTTTTTTTGGAACCACATATAATTTTTTTAAAAGAGTAGTTATTAAATTACTAATGTGTTTTATAATAAGTGACATCTTAGAATTAAGAATTTCAGTGTAAATTTTTTTATATATATATTCCAGGATGCACAACCAGTGATAAAAAAAGATCTTGAAAAGAAAGAATAAGCACTCCTCACTAAATTACTATACCATCATCTGCAAAGAGCAATACATGTTTTTACAAGTATAATTTGAAGAATCACAATTGAACAGAACAAAGTAGATGTCTCCTAATAAAAGCATGGGGAAATTATATTAAACATGATCACAAATAAATCAAGAGGGACATTTTAATATGACAAAATGTTTAATTCAAATGAAAGAATGTTAAGAGATATATACAATGATTTAAAATAATAAAAGAAATAGTTAACTGTTTAAAAAGTTTAATTATTTAAAAATAATTATTAAAAGTTACAGTCTGTCAAAACATTAAAAATACAAGGAGAAATAGACATTATTAAAGAAAATTACTAAAGATAAGGGAGAAACAAACACAGTTATAGGAGATGAAGCATTCAATTATTAGCATTTGTCAGGTAAAAATTAAAAATTCTGCAAAAGAAGAGGTCTTTACTAAAATTGATAAAGAGGTATAAATAAATTATATTAAATGAGAGAATTTAATTATATTTTTCAATAACCATGGAGTACTAACAAATACTTATCATATTTGTAAAAGATTTTTTACAAGCTGTAAAAAATTTCAAAATATAAAAGGATATATGTTTTATTCTCCATCACAAGAGAAATCTATTTTAAAAATAAGAAAATTCGAGGTTGTTGAAAATACTTGAATACTATCAGAATTTTTCTCATTTAAAATAAGGGGCAATTAAGTGGCTCAGTTAAGCATCCAACTCTTGGTTTTGGCTCAGGTCATGATGCAGTTGAGGGATTAAGTCCCTCAACTTGTTTGTCTAGGTGCTCAGTGCAGAGTCTGCTTCAGATTCTCTTTCCTCTCTCTCACTCACTCTCCCTTTCTCTCAAACAAATAAATAAAATCTTAAAAAATAAATACAATGATAGGAAAATGACAAACTGATCATGTAACAAGATTTCAAAGCTACTAAAAAAGTAATCAAAGAAATAAAGGGTATAAACAAGATGAATAATTATAAAATGAGGAAAGGGAAAATAATAAGTATAATGATCCTTGCTGGCAAATTTAAATAAAGATTTTAAAAAAGATAAGAAAAGAGGAAGAAGAAAATAAATATGAAGAAAGACTGCAGTAGTCGAAAAAAGAAGTCAGCTATTATATGGATTTAATAAAAACAAATAAAACTGATTTATATTATTATATTACACAGACATATATGAGGATATAACTTGTGTGAAGCTATATATACCACATAATATTTGGCCAAAGTACAAAAAGCAAAATCTATAATTTTTTTTTTAATTAAAGGAAAACTATTATCTGGGTTTTTTTTTTTTAAATACATTTAGGTTTATCAAAAAGAAAGCTAAAAATATGAAACAGGTGATTCTAATCCAGGGTCTGCCTTTTCATGAACCCTATAAAATAATATGCCAAATTTTGTTTCTGTGTCTGTGTGTATTTTGGAAGGAAGGAGTCCAAAAGTTTCATCAGATTCCTAAAGAAGAATTAAACCAGGTTAAGAAGCACTGATACTGAGGACTTTAGCACCAGGCACTACGTATTTTATTTGCTCTGCATGCATTATTTCAATACATCTTCATGGCGATACTAAGAGGTAAATACTTTCATTATCCTCAATTTGCAGACAAGGAATCTGACGCATTGAGAAGTTAAGTAACTTCAAAGTCACAAAATCTGGAATGTTAGAGCTGATCAGCAGAAGCTTGGTCTGTTTGACATAGTAGTTTTCCTTTAATTTCATACAATTTCTTATAGATTTTTTTCATACTTCAGTATTATCTGGTAAATAAAGTATTATTTTATTACATAAAGTCTTCATGAGTACCTACTGTCTGTCTTTGTATAATACTATTTTGTAAATTCTAGTTAATTCAACTAGGCAAGATACACACACACACACATACCTCAAAACAAAATAATAAATGAGCTTATATATTCAGAAGAACCAATGAATGGTAATCAGGGATCTGGTTATACCTGGTTATTCAAACTGAGTTATAATAAAAGACAATTTCAAAAATATTGACTAATTCCAGAGAGGCTAGGGAAGATGATAGAATAGGAGGACCGTAAGATCACGTTGTTCCACCGACACAAATAGATAATATCTACATCAGCGTAAATAATCCAGAAAAAGACTGGCTGAACAAACTCAACACTAGAGGTAAAGGGGCCACATCTAAGAGGATAGGAAAGGTGGAGATGTGACAGGGAGCTAAATAGACCACAGACCATCTGGTGGAAGGACAGAACCTGTAGACATAGAGGAGAGAAACAGACCCTAACACTGGGGAGTCCCCACAGGGAATATATTTGGCTTTGAAAACTTGAGGCATGGAATTTCATGATTTCTTATAACCAGTGGGACTTAAAGCCTGGAATTTTGAAAATCAGCAGTTTTGGTTCTGGGAGAGCCTGGAGGGTAATGGGAAGCAGAGTCACTGCCCTTAAAGGGATAGCAGATTAATTGCCCATGGAGCTGCAGTATAAAAGCAGCAGTTTGAAAAATGCCTGGGGCAGATGGGAGGGAGTGTTATTTACTAATCTCAGAACATGTCCTGGAGGACATAAATCACTGGGGGACTTTTCAGGGACAAAGGAACTGGCAGGATCCCTAAGGGACTTCTTCAGAAACAAAGGAGCTAGCAGGTCCAATTTCCCTCCTCAGCCCTGCAGCATAAACACACAGACACTTGCAGGAACCAGCACTGTGCAGGCATCACTACCTAATTTGCTTACACTAAGAAACTCCCCCCACCCCCCACCCCCAGCTTCAGTGGATCTTCCTTTTCCAGTCATGCTTTCCTCAGTCCTGGTGCTGTTTGTCCCCTCCCCTAGAAGACAAGCACAAACCTTGCCAACACTGCATCTTCTGACCCATGCACTTTGTGAGGCCTCAGTCCCCCTGGTGGCAGAAGCCCCATGAAAGACTAATGCACCCCTTGCTAAAACTGTGAGCCTCACCCCAGTCATTCCATCCCACTAATGGTGGCACAGCCACTTCAAAATGCTCTTGGCCTATTCAAACAGGGGCCAACAAGCCTGGCAGTGTACCAACAGTGCCAGAAATGGCTAGCATCACTCTAAAGTGACTCCTGTCCTGGGGTGAGGGGAAGATAACCACATATACCAGTCATAGGGCAGCCCCAGCAGGAGGTGAGGGCAGACCATTGGTCTACCCATCAGCAAAAATTGCTCAGGGGGCAACACAGGGAAAGTGTTCTGCAGTTTGGTGCTACTGCATCTCTGACAAATGCCTGGTTTGATTCAGTTCAAAGCCAAGGTGATCCCAGAGTGGTCTACTAACACCACAGGAACAAGCCATTGTCCAAAACAGGGAAAGAGCCACTAGAAATGACCGAACTAAAGGGAGAAGGGGCCAAGACACAACAGCAGAACACATGCAACACACTCAGGAGACACAGGTTCTGGTGAACCAGAGACACTGCACTTCAGGGCACCATAGGCCCTCTTCTTCATAAGGCCATTACTTACAAGAACAGAAGACATAGCTGACTTTCCTACCACAGAGAAACAGTGAGAGTTAGACAAAATGAGGAGACAGAGGAATATGTCCTGAATTAAATAACAGGACAAAGCCACAACAAGAGACACAAGGAAAATAGATATAAGTAGTATGTTGGAGAGAGGATGTAAAGTAATGACCATAAAGATACTCACTGAACCTGAGAAAAGAGTGGAGAACATGAGTGAACTCTTAACATAGAACCTATCAAAGATAAAGAACACAATAATTGAAATTAAAAATATACTAGATGGAATAAATGACAGGTTAGAGAAAGCAGGGGAATGAATTAACGACTTGGAGGATAGAGTAATGGAAAGTAATCAAGTTGAGCAGGTGAGAGAAAAAAATATGCAGAATGAGAATAGACTTAGGGAACTCAGCAACTCCATTGAGCATAATAACATTCTCATAGGGATCCCAGAAGAGGAGAGAGAAAAGGGGACACAAAATTTATTTGAAGAAATAGTAGCTGAAAAGTTCTCTAATCCAGAGAAGAAAACATGTAGACCCAAGGAGGCACAGAGATTCCCCAACAAAATCAACCCAAGGAGGTCCATGCCAAGACACATAATAATTAAAATGGCAAGAACTAGTGATAAAGAGAGAATTTTAAAAGCAAGAGAAAAGAAGACAGTTATATAAGTGAAACTCCATAAGGCTATCAACAGATTTTCCAGCAGAAACCTTGAAGGCCAGAAAGGAGTAACATGATCTATTCAAAGTGGTGAAAGGAAAAAATCTGCACCCAAGAATATTTTATCCAGCAAGGCTATAATTCAGAAGAGGAGGAGAGATAAAATGTTTCCCAGACAAACAAAAACTAAAGGAGTTCATGACCACTAAACCAGGCTTACAGGAAATTTAAAGAAGACTGTATGAGTGTAAAGGAAAGACCATGAGTAAGAGTAAGAAAAGTAGGAAGGACAGAAGCAGTAAAAATAAGTATACCCATAAAAATCAGCCAAGGGACTCATAAAATAAAAGGATGTAAATTATATACCATGTATGAAATGGGTGCTAGGGAAAAGAGTAAAGGGTGGGCTCAAACTTAAGTGAACATGCAGAAAATATTATATACAAACCTAATGGTAGCCACAAATTAAAAACCAATAATATATCTGCAAAAAATAAAGAACCAAGGAATCTAAGTATATCACTAAAGAAAGCCACAAACTGAGAGGGGAGAGCAAGAGAAGAAAGGGTCAAAGAAGAGTTACAAAAACAACCAAGAAACAAGTAACAAAATGGCAATAAATATATATTATTACTTGGAATGTAAATGGACTAAATGCACCAAATAAAAGATATAGATTGATGGAATGAATTTAAAAACAAGATCCATCTATATGTTGTCTACAAAAGACTCATTTTACACCTAAAGCCACCTACAGATTGAAAGCAAAGGGATACAGAAACATTTATCATGCAGATGGATGTCACAAGAAAGCCAGGGTAGCCATAGTTAAGGCTTTTCTCTTTGGAAAAAATAGAATTAATGACAAAAGTATAATGAAAGATAAAGAAAGGCACTATATAATAATAAAATGGACAAACAAGAGTATCTAACATTTGTAAATACTTGTGCATCCAACATGAGAGCACCCAAATATATAAAACTGTTAATAACAAGCATAAAGGAACTAATAGATAGTAATACAACAATAGTAGAGGACTTTAACACCCACCCCTCCACTTACATCAATGCACAGATCATCCAAACAGAAAATCAACAAGGAAACAGTGGTTTTGAATAGCACACTGGACCAGATAAAATTAACAGATATATTCAGAGCACTGCATCCTAAAACAGCAGAATACACATTATTTTTAAATTTTTTAGAGAGAGAGAGAGAGAGGAGAGAGATAGAGTATGTACAAGTAGGGGTAGCTAGGGGCAGAAAGAGAGGGCGAGAGATAATCCCAAGGAGGTTCCCTGCTCAGCACAGAGTCTGACATGGGGCTCAATCCCACTTCCCTGAGATCATGACCTGAGCTGATGCATATGGAACATTCTTCATAATGGATCAAATATTAGGCCGTGAAACAAGTCTTAACAAATTCAAAAAGATTGAAGTCATACCATGCATTTTTTTCTCACCATCATACATGAAACTAGAAATCAACCACATGAAAATATCTGGAAAGAGCATCAAAACATGGATGTTAAATAACATGTTACTAAATAAGCAATGAATGGGTCAACCAGGAAATCAAAGAGATAAAAAATTACATGGAGAGAAATGAAAATGAAAACACAATGGTCCAAATCACTGGGTTCAGCAAATCATTGGATGCAGCAAAAGGCAAGTACATAGCAGTATAGATCTACCTCAAGATGCAAGAAAAATCACAAACAGTCTAATCTACACCTAAAGGAACTAAGAAAAAAAAAACAACTAACAAAATATAAAACCAGTAGAAGGAAAGAATAGAGCAGAAATAAGTGAAATAGAAACTAAAACCACGATAGAACAGATTAATGAAAAAAAAGAACAGATTAATGAAATCAGGGTTCTTGGAAAAAATTGATAAAATTGATAAACCTCTAGCTAGACTTATCAAAAAAAAAAAGAGAATAGACTCAAATAGTAGAATCAAAAATCAGAGAGGCGAAATAACAACCAACACCAAGAAATATAAATAAATATAAGAGAATATTATAAAAAATTATATTCCAACAAATTGGACAACTTGAAAGAAATGTATAAATCCCTAGAAACATATAAACTACCAAAACTGAAACAGAAAGAAATAGAACACTTGATCAGTTGATAGCAAGCAATGAAATTGAATCAGCAGTAAAAAAAACTCCCAACAAACAAAAGTCCAGGACCAGATAGCTTCACAGGTGAATTCTACTGGACATTTAAAAAAGTTAATGCCTCTTCTCAGACTTTTCCAAAAGACAGAAGAGGAAGGAAAACTTCCAAATTCATTCTATGAGGCTAACATTAACCTGATACAAAACCAGATAAAGATACCACAAAAAAGAGAACTACAGGCCAATAACTCTGATAAGCGTGGATGAAAAAATCTTAAATAAAATACTAGCAAATGGAATCCAATATTAGAAATATCACTCACCACAATCAACAGGGATCCATTCACAGGATGCAAGGGTCGGTTCAATATTCACAAATCAATCAATGTGATACATCAATAAGACAAAGGATAAGAGACACACAATCATTTCAATAGATGCCCAAAAATAATTTGACAAAGTACAATATCCGCTCATGCTACAAACCCTCAACAAAGTAAGCCTAGAGGGAACATACCTCAACATGTTAAAGGCCATCTATGAAAAACCCATAGCAGCGTAATCCTTACCGGGGAGAAACAGAGCTTTTCCCCTAAGATTAGGAAGAAGACAAGGATGCTCATTTTCACCACTTTTATTCAACATAGTACTGGAAGTCCTAGCCACAGCAATCAGACAGCAAAAAAAATAAAAGACATCCAAATTGATGAGGAAGTAAAACTTTCACTATTTGCAGATGACATGATACTATATATAGAAAAATCCAAAAAACCCTACCAAAAGACTGCTAGAACTAATAAACAAATCAGTAAAGTCACAGGGTACAAAACTGATTTACAGAAATCTGTTGCATTTCTATATGTCAATAATTAAGCAGCAGAAAAAGAAATTAAGAAAATCACCCCATTTACAATTGCACAAAAAATATGATACTTAGAAATAAACCTAATAAAAAAAGTGAAAGACCTCTGCTCTGAAAACTATAAAACATTGTTAAAATAAATTAAAAAAGAAAAACAAAACTTGAGACATCACAATTCTGGACTTAATTTATATTTCAAAGCTGTAGTAATCAAAACAATATGGTACTGGCACAAAAACACACATAGATCAATGGAACAGAATAGGAAACCCAGAAATAAACCACAATTATATAGCCAATTAACCTTTAACAAAGGGGGGCAAAAATATGCAATGGGAAAAAGACAATTTCTTCATCAAACACGTTGAGAAAACTGGATAGCTGCATACAAAGTAATAAAACTGACCACTTTCTTATACCATACACAACAATAAACTCCAAATGGATTAAGGATCTAAATGTGAGACCTGAAACCACAAGCATCCTAGAAGGGAACACAGGCAGTAATTTCTGGCTTTGGCCATAACAACATCTTTCTAGATATGCTTGATGAGGCAAGGAAGACAAAAGCAAAAATAAACTATTGGGACTTCATTAAAGTAAAAAAAGCTTCTGCACAACAAAGGAGAAAACCAACAAAACGAAATGACAACCTATGGAATGGGAGAAGATATTTGCAAATGACATGTCTGATAAAGGGTTAGCGTCCAAAATATAAAGAATTTATGAAAGTCAACACCCAAAAAAACAAAGATATGGGCTGACGACACAAACAGACATTTCTTCAAAGAAGTCTTCCAGATGGTCAACAAATGAAACGATGCTCAACATCACTCATCATCAGGGACGTGCAAATCAATACCACAATGAGATATCGCCTCCCACCTGTCAGAATGGCTAAAATCAACAAGAAACAACAGGCTTTGGCAAGGATATGTGGAAAAAGGAACACTTTTGCACTGTTGGTGGTAATGCAAACTGGTATAGCCACAGTGGAAGGTGGTATAGAGGTCCTTCAGAAACTTAGCAATAGAACTACCCTACCTTACAATCCAGTAATCATGCTACTGAGTACTTACCCAAAGAATATGAAAACACTAATTCAAAGGGGCATATGTACCCCTATGTTTATAGCAACAGTATTTACAATGGACCAATTGTGGAAGCCGCCTAAGTGTCCATTTTGGAATGGATAAAGAAGAAATGGTGTATATATACAATGGAATATTATTCAGCCATAAAAAGAATGAAATCTTCTCATTTGCAACAACACAAATTGATCTAAGGAGTATAATGCTAAGCAAAATAAGCCAGTCAGAAAAAGACAAGTGTCATATGATTTCATTTATATGTGGAACTTAAGAAACAAAACAAATGTACAAAGGGGGGAAAAAGACAAACCAAAAAAACATACTCTTAACTACACAGAGTCTGGTTAAAGATAGTTATTAGAGAGGAGGTGGGTGAGGAGATGAGTGAAATAGATGGCAGGGATTAAGAGTACGCTTATCTTGATGAACTTCAAGTAATATATGAAACTGCTGAATCACTCACTAGATTGTACACCTGAAACTAACATAACATTGTATGTTACCTATGTTACTATGTTACTGGAATTGCAATAATAAAAATTAATTTCATTTATGAGTATCAAGTTTAAATTTTCATAATATTTTTTAAAACCACCAATTATGATTTATCATCAGAATGTAAGGATGGCCCAATATCCTAAAAACTATTAATTAGCACTTACCTATAATAGATTAAATTAAAACTCATGTCTTAACCTATCTTGAAAAAGTATGTAATAAATATCAACATCATTTTTTAAGGAAAAATGAATAGTTTGAATAGTTTTTTGAAAGGTTTTACTTAAACCAACATTTCGCTAATTGAGAAGTAGTGTAAGAGTTTTTATTAAAAACAGGAACAACATAAGGGTTCAATTTCCTATTTTGAAATATTGTGTTAGAGTTTGTTGTTTTTCAAATAAGACATGGTCTAATAAAAATAGTTCAGTGAGCTCAAACACTGGATAAATATACCCCCAAAAGATCCCATATGATTCCTAGTATATCAGAAATTGCTGTCCAAACAATAACATGAGGATGGAGGAACCAAAATACAATATAACTAAGAAATTAGTCTAGTAATGTGTAGAATGTATACCAAAAAATCTTCATACTTTTAGAGAATAGAAAACAGAACTTGAGTAATTAGAAAGACAGGTTTATAAATGGAAAGATTACTTATAAATGTCAATTATTCTCAAATTATTTTACAAACTCTGACAGTAAAATTAAAATTTCAGGATATTTTCATCAGCAGTTGGAAAATACATTTACCTTCCACTTAGAAAAATAAATTGGAGGGATTATCCCAGGTTACTGTGCTGAAAATTATCAAGAAAATAAGGAAGATCCAGTTCAATCAGATAATAAAACCTATTACAAAACAGCACTAAATCCAAACAGTTTAGTGGTGGCACCACAACAAAATTCTAAACAATGGAAGAGAATATACATTCTAGAGAATACCTAATATGGGAATAGAAAATACCTGGATAAATACTCTACCTCCCCTACCTGGGAGGGCACTAATGTGGCACTAATTTATTATGACACTATTTCATGATGGGTCAGAATACAAGCATTCTTAGAGCTCTCTTTTTAATTAAAATTTTATTGAGCTATTTGTAAATTTACATGCTGTTGTAAGAAATAATACAAAGAAACATCCGATATGCTTCCCAGTTTTCCCCAGTGGTAACATTCTACAAAGACCACCAGGATATTGATATTGATTCAATACACCCATCTTGTTTAGGTTTCCTGTTTTATTTGTGCTTGTGTGTGTGTGTGTGTGTGTGTGTGTGTGTATTTAGTGGATCCACCACTGCCATCAAGATACTCAAGAACAGCTTGGAACCCTTAAATTCATAACCATTCCACTATACAGACAAATATTTTTAAAAAACATTCAGAGTTTAAGCAAGTCTTTGGAAATGAAGCATTTTAAATAATCATTATCTGTATTGAGATTAGCAAACATTTTCTGTGATGGTCCAGATAACAAGTATACTAGGCTTTGCTAACCAAATGGTCTCTGTCTGCTCAGGTCTGCCATCATAATGCAAAAGCAGTCATAGACAATGCATGAATAAATACATAAATATGTCTGTTTCAACAAAAATTTGTTTACTGACCCTGGAATTTGAATTTCATATAGCATTTGCATGTTGTGAAATATCTTTCTTCTTTTAATCTCCCTCAACTATTTAAAAATGTAAAAAACAAGGGTGCCTGGGTGGGGTGGCTCAGTCAGCTAAGCATCCTAACTCTTGATTTCAGTTCAGGTCATGATTTTAGGGTTGTGAGATAGATCCCCCTGTGGGGCTCTGTTCTGAGCATGAAGCCCACTTAGGATTCTAGGATTCTCTCTCTTTCTCTCTGCCTCATCCCTCCCCACTCACACTCTCTTTCTCTCTCAAAAAAAAAAAAAAAAAAGAAAAAAAAAAAGGAAAAAACATTCTGATTTCTCCGAATGTACAAACCAGGATGCTGCAAAAATAGCAGGACGTAGCTATGGCTAAATGGGCCAAGTTTGTAGACTTCTGGTTTGTATAATGGAATTGTGAAGATAATTTAAATTAGTTTATAACATAAAAAAAATCTGTTATAGCCTAAACAGTAACAAAAATCAAGTAACAAAACCAGGAGAAAGTCATAATAGTAAAGTGTGATGTAGAATTAATTTTATATCAGATGTCATACAAAAAGGTGAAAGAAAAAATATACAGCAATGACACTAAAGCCAATTCTGACAAGATAAAAAAAGAATTAAAAATTTTAAAACCATAAAAATGCCATGAGAAGCTTACTAAGTATATGTCACCACTAAAATCCTAATGAAGTAGCAAAGACCACAAGAAAATTCCCACATGAGAAAATTAATAAATATATAAATATACAGAAAATATTGAATTTTGCTTTTTTTTGAAAGAAATACAAGTTAAAAATACAATGAGGTACAATTCTGAACCTATTAAATCAGTGAAATAGAAAATGTATGTATATATTTATATTTTCTGGTAATTGGGCTTTGAAGAAGTATTTATTGTTAGTGAGGTTTTTCTGGACAGCAAACTGACTCCTTATTAAAAGCTCTAAGAATATTTTCATTCCATCTGCATTAGTTTGAGTGCATGGGTAACAGATGCCAAGACAGGATTAGAGGTGCATAAGATTTCTAAGAGAAGGAAAGAAGGAAGGAAGGAGGGTTAGGGAAGAAAGTATCTTAGACTACAGCAAGTTCCAAGAAGGGTTTAGCCAAGTTGATGGGTTTCCTAGATTCAAAGTCACTTGCTGAAATGGACTGTCCCACTATGCTGCCTGGGTGGTCGTGCTGGTGGATCTACACAGGCAGTGGCTGGGACTGTTGACCAGTTAGCATTTCCAGCAGCAGGGCATTTTTGTAGTTGCCTATTATCTAAATCAGTAACCTCACCCACAGAATGCTATTTCAAAAACATATTTCAGAGAAGATATGACCATTTATGTGTAAAGATGATTATCATAATATTGGTAAAATAAAATATAATTTAGAACATTTCAAAATTGGGTAATATTATATTGCCATTCAAATGAAAATATGAGTAGGTAGAAAGATAAAAACTTAAGACATAATGCCAAAAGGAAAAATATTACAGTAAATCTGCTTATTATTGTGCAATAATTAGATTATCTGTTTATCTATAAAATATTTAAGAATTGAAGAATATGAGAAAGAAAAATAGTAGCTGCTGAATTAGGATAGTGGGATTTGGAGTAATTTTCTGTTTTTCACAATTGTTGATTTTTCTCTGTTGCATTTTAAAGATATTTAGTCAGTGAAATGGGAGAGTGTTCGAGCTTATTGTACCTGGAGTTCAGGGAGAGGACCATGGCTTGGTCACTTAACAGTCTTGAGTATGCATCCCATAGGCTCGGAGCGCTGTTCACCTGGAAGGATCAGAAAAAGAAAAGAATCAATGTTGTCACTCTTATGAGACTAAAGAGACCAAACTGGACTGGAATATAAGTCCAAAATTTTGTAATGTTGAGAAAAACCCTAACTGAAATCCACGATAGCATCTTGGCTTAATGGTAGCCTTTTACAGCCAACTGCTGTGCTTCTATAATTAGCATTTCCAGACAAAATTTTGTTAGCTATGTTCTTCTGTGGAGTCTCTTGATAAAAAAAATACCAGCAAGATGATTTAAGTCAGGCCTTAATGAAGAATGTCTCATGCTATAAAATGAGAACCATGTACAGGTCACGGTACAGCTATTTAAACTTATCACTGATAGTCAATGAGATTCCATTAAGACTTTAGAATTCTTTATTGAAGAAACTAGGGGAAGCCTAGTGGAAGAGCATCTCTTTTCTTGTGTGCATCCTAGCTTTGTTTATGCAAGCCTCTGTTGCAATGTCACCTTTTTGCAACAGACCCAATAGTGCTGTTTGTGGAAATTCTTAGTCTGTACTTCTGAAATAAGTCAAAGTTCTTTTTTATACTGCTGTAGAATAATGCTATTTCTAGGGGCATTTATTCCCTCTAATGAATATGCAAATACCTGTCACTGATCACTTATCACCCTAACACAAGCCCTTTCCCATCTGTTCAGTGCTGCTCCTCTGACTCCAGCATTGAGTGCCCTGTGGGATCTATGTCTTACCTTTGTGGGATGCAAGAGCTATTCCAAAGGATAGGACTACCTGCTTATTAAGCACGCATTTTGGAGTGCATGTTGTATCCCCTCCAAGCCATATGTTGAAACCCTGATCCCCAATGTGTTGGTATTTGGAGATGGACCTTTGGGAGCTAATAAGGTTTAGATGAGGTCATGAGAGTAGAACCCCAAGATGGGGCTCATGCCCTTATGAGATGAAAGAGAGCTTGCTTTCTCTCTTTCTGCCACGTGAGGATGCAAGGAGAAGGTGGTCATCTGAAAACCAAGAGTTGGACTGTCAACTATCTGAGCCACCCGGGGAACCTCTTTCTCTAAAATATTCATATTCATATCTAAAATTGTGATAATTCTTTGCTATGTTGCTTATTACTATATTGCATGTTATCGTTACTTAGAGAATATAAAACTTGTATGGTGGACAACTCTCACTGTGACATGGAACAATAAATGGTGATTTGTCTAGTTTGAAATTTGACATTTTTGTCCTTGTCACTATTTTCTTTCAATTTGGCCAGAAATACACTAGTACTCATTTCTCTGGGCAGTGACAAACTGAACATCCTGTCTCTATCTAAGCAATGATTTTTTGGGACTATTGCCTCAATGGTAACTTTTCCCCACAGACAAAGTTGTAACTGGGCTTTAGTCCTTGGAAATCAATTTGAGATACATCAAATCTAATCGCTGGGTCCCAACCCTGGCTGTACGCAGAGGGGCTGAAAAACATTGATTTTGATTCCTTAGCAACATCTCCAGAGAATTAATAGGTCTGGATTCAAGACCAGACATTAAAAAAAACAAACAAAACAAAACAAAACCAAGGCCTCCAGGTGATTGTGATGAACAGTCAGGATTGAGAAGCACTTTTTAAGTGAACTATTTTCTCTCAATCCTGGAGCTTGCTTCACAGTAATAAATTGTCAGTTACTAGATCTATAGTAACACGGACCTCTGCTTCCCATCTGTTAGCTAGCTTCTTTTTTTTCATAGAGCCAAAAATGTTATCACAACTCCTTCATCAGGTTATTGTTCTGCTTGTATTACTTTGGCATCCCATTTTTTGTTGATTAACTAATTTACAGCACATCCCTTCTTTGTTGTGGACATGGTTTGCCTGTACCATAGGTACCACTAATGTTAATGTAACGCCAAAAACCAGTGCATACATCAGCAAGTGATAAGGATTGTCTAACATCTATAAACTGGTTTTGTAGTAGTGTCAGTCTAGAAAGTTATAGGAATTGGCCAGGAATTTCACCTGCTTTCCCCACATAGGTTTTTTGTTATTGTTCAGAGTACATAACATGCTCACCAGGGTTCTCAGAAATTTTTCAGTACCTCCTCTGGGGAATAATGATTATTACGCTGGCTTTAACTTCTATTATATGGATAGGTTCTCCTCCATCTCATTTTCAATTACTCTTTAATCACAATGGCTCTTCATTGGAAACCCATAGTAAATGATAAAATGGTCAAAACCTGGAAATATGTACTTCATAATATGTTTCATAATACTAGGTTCTAGGACCAGCCTGGTGGGCCTTAAGCTTCCATATATATTATTTTGGCTTTCTTCTTTAAGCTGACCATCTGCTTTTTATATATATCTTATATCATTGACATTTTTGTTCAATATCTGTTGTCATTCTTGGCCAGAAAAATTGGAGTCATGCCTATTTGACTAGGTTCCTTAAACCTCAGATGTTTCAAATCACATACATTATGTGTTTCTGATGCCACCTTAGCCTGGGGGAAAATGGTATTATCATAATAATCATTATTCTGAGGGAATTTGAACTCCCTTCTAGTAATTCCCACAATCCTGTGAATGCTCAAACAGAACCATGGACAGGGTCCTATAGACTATTATGTTAGTCTGCAACTTTTCCTTCATTTCTAGCTCACTAGAATCCTCCTCTCTTTGACAATAGTAAAACACCAAAGTGCAGAGAGATGAGGAATCTGAATTGAGGGTATGAATATTCAATGCTCTTACCCTTTCAGCCTCCTGTTTGTGTTGGTGTTTTACCAAAGGTAGTGACATTTTTGCTGGTGTTCTCACATTCTTCCAATCATGCCAAGGCCAAATATTAAGAGAGCTGAAGGCTACACCCAGAGCTAATTCATCCCTGACTCCCAAAGCCAGTTGAATTATTTTCCACTACTGCAGAAGCCATCAGAACTAGTGGAACCACACTGTGCTTTCTCAGGATTCTGGTTCTTTTAGTTTTTACTTGCTTATGATTTACACTCCTAGGAAGATTAGTGAGAGAAATCCTTGAAAAAGTTTAATGGGCTCTATATCGAATTGCCCCAATCTTTCTTCATGGATCATTCTCTTTAAGCTAGTTTTGTGCCTCAACTTTCTTTCCTTAGAAAGCTTCCAGGAAGATGTGGGGCCCTCATTTTCAGACACTCCTGAAAGGCCTACAACACCAATTCTCCAGATGTATTAGGATCTTATGATAACCATGGTCTAGGCTCAAGATGTTACCCCAAATATACACTTTCTCATCAAAAAGTCCTTGCCATCCTTATAAATCTTCCTTCTCAGCCAAGAATCTTATTATGGAAAGATTGGGGACTAAATAGTTATTTAATATCTAACCAAGGCTTATTTCCCAGGACACAGACATTTTCAATTAACCATCAGATTTTTTTATTTTTAAATTTTTTTTTTAAGTTTTTATTACATGTTAGGCAGTGGAGCTAGAACAGGGAAAAAACAGATAATTTTTGCCTTTAATCTTATGGGAAAGCAAACTTAAATAACAGAAATTGTGATGTCTAAAAGGCAAATCATAGGGATTATTAAGGGAAGCTAACTAGCAAAGGATATCCAGGAAATTTTACTTTAAAAACAACTTTTAATTTCAACCTAGAGATTATGGGGGTGGGGGGAGTGGAGGAAGAGTTTTTCAAACAGGGGGACAGTATGTGCTAAGAACTTGAGTTGAGAAAAGGTGCATTAGAGAAGTGGTTCTCAACCCTGGCTGAGCCTTAAAATTAGGATATCTTCTAAAATCTAAAAATACAGATGCCTAGAACTCACGCCACACCAGGGAATCAAAATCTCTAGAGGTATGGCCCTAAGAGTAGTTTTTGTTTTGTTTTGTCTTTAAAGCTCCACATGTAATTCTAATATGAAGCCAGAATTGAGAACTGCATTAGGAGGACATGAAAGAAGGCTAGAGCAAAGAGAGTAAGGACAGTGGTTAAGTTGTGGAGCCAGAGAGGCCAATCAGGACAAGCCCTTTTGTGAGCCCTAAAGATTTACCACTCATCTCATTTAACCAAAGGAGGGACAAGATCACAGGGCTGCTTTGTAGACTTGATTGAACAAGATAAAGTGGTTGTGACAAGAACAATTAAGGCTAATGTTACCCAGTAGAAAAGAGACTGCAACAGAATAGGATTGGTTAACCTATTGGAAGGGGAAATAGAAGAGATTTAAGAGACACATAGTGACTGGTAACAGTGTCAAATGCTGCTTAAAGGCCATGCAAGAAAAAGACAGAAAAATATCTTTTGGACTTGGAGCCATGAAAGCCATTGATGACTTAGGTGGGAAAAGTTCAGTACAAGGTTGCTGCCCAGATAGGCAGGTTCACTATGCTGATGCATGGAGTTTGGGTCTCACATTTGGATCTGGGGTCCTCAGATACCTTCAGGCACAAATGAATCTATACACAAATGGACAAAAAAAAAAAAAAAAAGGTATTCGTAGCCAAGGTTTACTTTTCCTTTCTACAAGACCAAAGTCAACACATGAGACTCTGAAAAAAGCAAGGTTGCATTGTGGCAAAACACTTAATTTTCATTCACAACGATGTGTACTTGGTGCAGTACCTGACTTTTGGCTGATTCTGGTGTAAAATATTAATACTCACTGAAAAGACCTTGACATTCTATGCCTAGAGACCTCATAGCTTTCTTTTAAACATTCTTCTCAGGTGGACTTCTGCTCCCTGTGCTTTCTTTGATTCCTCTACCCTAAACAGATCAGTGAGCATTTCTGGTGAATTGCCTTGTTGATGGAGAGTATACTCTCTTGAGATAACTCAAAAGTTAGAGCATAACTGTAAAAGTAGAGGACCTCTACAAACACAGAGACTCAAATTTCCCTGACTTCCTAAATGGAGAGGAATTCCACTTTCTTTGATTGGAATTCCACTTTCTTTCTTTGATTTCCACTTTCTTTGATTTCTTTCAAAGAGAGGAGTTTTATTTTTAAGCTCAAGTATACATGGACATCATAACCAGTTAGTGTGTCCAATAGCACAATAGTAATATCTATTTGGTACTGGTTAGTAAAAATACTGTTTCAAGTCCAAGTCTCAATGTTGCTTCATTCATGCATTCCAAAACTTGCTGGTGACAGCCTATTGTGAAGCCCTATGTTCACACATATCTGTCTCAATATCTGATAGAATTCTGCTGATACAATTTACTGTTTTCTCTCCCTCTCATCTCTTTAACATAATCTTTAAGCCCTCAGAACTTGTAATAGGTAGTATTCTTAGTAATATAAAAAAAGAAACTGAGTGAAACCAGTTGAAAACCATCATGTTCACATCAACTCCAACAGTTCAAGAGGATGAATATCACTGATTATTCTCATTTTTTGAAGGCTCCTTATGACTCCTTTCTGTAACATATCCCTAGTTTAAACTTGGTTTAGACTCTTGGGTTGGTCATTAATGATTATTATAATAATATAAAAATTATTTACAAGTTTCCTGTGATATCCATTGGAACAGAATACTTTAACTCCAAGTAATTGATAAAATTTAGTCATCTGGTAATTGCAGACACTTTGTTTATGCCCACATTTTAGAAAGGGCTATGGAACTGGCACTTATTTTGGAACAATTTCAAGTTGACTTTCCCTAGTCCATCTATGACTTTAATTTGCCATCTCTTATGCCTTTTGTTTTCCACTTTGATTATACTAATGGTATCTATGAACACAAATACTTCTAGACAGATCATATTACCAAACTGCTTTTCTATTCAATATGGAAAGTTTCCTCTTTAAACTAATAAATCTTCAATGATCAGAAAAAGTGTTATTATCCTCATCACTCCATGTTATCTGGTCAAGTTGGAAGTGGTAATAGCAAATCTAACCCCTGGAGAACCACAAATATTCCAACAAGTAGTCCAGTGACACCTGAAAAACTAGTGTGTGTTGGTTCAGTGATTAAATTAATATGCAAACATTTAAAAAACTTCCAGATTTCTTTTTACTCTTACTAGGGACAATTGAAGATAGCAGTTAGAATGAACCACAGAACTACATTTGAATTATATGACTACCCAAGGCATTAATCTCTTCTCAAACAGTCCTAGAGCATTATTGAAATTGTCTTGTCAGTTAGCATTCTGAAGTGCCAATTCACTAATACACACACCTCAATCCTTTCATATGGAGAAACACTTTGGTTCTGTCCTAAATTGATTCTTCGGTATGTTTTCATGTGTAACTGATAGTGGAGAGTCCAAAAATTTAAAGCCATGAGATCTTGGGATGTCTTAAAATGTTACTATTAGTATGTCACTAATAGAAGTTCCAGAAAGAAAGAATGCAGGACACATAAGAAAGACTATTGCTCAATCAGTAATGCAAAATAACTTCTTGGAGTCTTTAGATTGAAACATAACTATCTAGTATATTTGAATACAAAATACAAGTTGTTATGAAATTTCAATTTACCCAAGATAAAGATAATCTTCAAGGCTTCCAGTGAGAAAACAGATGACAAAAACTAGAGAATCAGATCATGATCAGGTTTTTCATTGGTAATACTGGATAACAGAAAAAAAAAACCCTGTAAATTATACCTTCAAAATATTTTTTAGAGAAAATTACTTGTATTCTACAGAAATGGCTGGAGTCATAATTGGTGATGGCTATTTTGAAGATGGTAATTTTTTTACCCATCTATTTTGCATGTATTTTAAAAATGAGAGTATTCTACTTTCATAAAACCATAAGAAATTCTAAAACTTATCATATATCCACTTCACAAAGGAAACTTAAGATCTCAGAGATAGAAATTGTGCAGGTCACATTGTTTTGCAGCAATGCTATGTATGAGACTATATATTAAAAATAAGAGTGGGACAATGGATATTCATATTTAAAAACACAAATCTATATTATCTCATGCCTACACAACAATAAATCAAGATGGATGATAGATCTAAATGTAAGTGCCAAAACTATAAAAACTTCAGAAGAAAAGATAGGATAAAATTGTTGTCATTTTTAATTTAGGCAGTTTTCTTAGATATGGCTGCAGAGCACAGTCAACAGAAGAAAAATAATTATACGTTAGACTTGATTAATACTAAAACCTTTTGCTCTTCAAAAGATACAGTTAAGGAAAAGATAAGTGTGCTGAGAGAAAATTTATAAATCATATATATATTCTACACTCAGTAACCATAAAATCTATAAAATACCCCTATATAAATGATCAAGAAATGTATAAGGTCTACATGAAGATTCCAGCAAGTGGAAAGAAAAAAAATACATGTGCCAGATGATGACAATAATGTAAGAAGTAAATTCTCTATAAACTAATCTGTAAATTTAGTGCAATCCTAATTAAAATGCCAGAGAAATTCTGGGAGAAATTCCACAAGGATACTCCAAAGTTGATCTGGGAATATAATTGAGTAAAATTTGCTGATAAATTTTTGAAAAAGAAACAGTTGGATAGGTTTATCCAATTAGATATAGAAAGATTTCTTTTCTATATTTGAGCTGTCTATAGTAGTTTAAAAGTGTGATAACTCCCTTTTGCTGCTGTGCTGTGATGACATTGCCCATCCCTGTGGAAGCCACAAGATTGTGCTGAGCTGGTTGCTGCCATCTGTCAAAGGCATTGGTGCTGCTTTTAGTAAGTGCTGATAGCGTCCCATGGCTGCTGATAGCCATTATCAAGAAAGGTGGGATCCACAAAAGGTGCTCTGGCTTTACAGCAAGAGCCACAGGCAACCTTATTTACTCTTACTCTTTCCAGCTGCTTGTTGCCTTTCTCTTTCACAGCAGCCCCATCATCCTAGGACTCAGCAACTGCCTCAGTGAGAGCCTCTCCTCCCCTCTTCCGCCAGCCCCTGTTCTTGAGCCACTACTTTGAAAATCTTCTTTTGAGATGTGCTCTTTTCTTGCAGGCTTTTTCATTCTGTTCTGCCTCAATGGGAGTGGTAGTCCAGGCATGCTTGAATCCTAGCGGGAACTCAACTTAGGCTCACACCCTGACATCTACATCAAGCAAGTTTGTTTCGTATCCCAAGAGCCATCTAACCTTTCTTTCTTCTTTCTTCCTTCCTTCCTTCTTCTTTCTTTCTTTCTTTCTTTCTTTCTTCTTTCTTTCTTCTTCTTTCTTCTTCTTCTTCTTCTTCTTCTTCTTCTTCTTCTTCTTCTTCCTTCTTCTTCTTCTTTCTTCTTTCTTTCTTTCTTTCATTCTTTCTTTCTATCTTTCTTTTTCTTTCTTCTTTCTCTTTTTCTTCTTTTTTCTATATTTGACTATTTCCAACCCAAGTCTGTCATTCTCTTGAATATAATTTGGTTTCTGAACTTTGATCATTTCCAGAGCTAAGAGAAATATAGACCCTGCTTCTGAAAAACAAATTAAAACCCAAAATTGTAGTGTGATTTTAACCTTCATAGAATCATGTTCTTATTCTGCAGGTTCTGCAGCTGCTTCGTTAATTCTTACAATGACTCCAGAGACAAATTGGTGGATCTAATAAACTAATTGGAATACCACAAGTTAACTCTTTAGACTTTCTAAATTTTCTATATACTTCGTATATTCAATAAAACTCCTCATCATCCTGTTGGCAAGAATCCCCTTTGGACTATTCTATTTCTTCAATAGTGTATATATCTCAGTACATCAAAATTTGTCATGGTCATCTCTGACTGATAGAAGATCTCCACTTTGTAATCTCTACTAGCAAAAGAGAAAAAAAAGCTTCAAATTTACATAGGAAAATATCTTGCTCTCCAGTAATTTATTTATTTATTCTTTTAATATTTTATTTATTTATTCAAGAGAGACACACACAGAGAGAGAGGTAGAGACAAAGGCAGACGGAGAAGCAGGATCCATGCAGGGAGCCTGACTCAATCCGGGGACTCTAAGATCATGCCCTGGGCCAAAGGCAGGCACTAAACTGCTGAGCCACCCAGGGATCACCTCCACTAATTTCTTAATTAAGATTCCAGCTCTGCACAAGGAAATAAAGGGGCTTAGATATAAAGAAAAAATATCCAATGATATAAAAATAAATAAAACCTAAGAGAAAACGAAGGTAAAAATTAAGATAAAATTGGGAGTTTGGGAGTGAGGAGCATTTACAGACATGTATAGTAAAGAGCCCCTGTATGAGAGCAAGAGATGGATTTCACATTTAGGGACAAATACATTGTTTGACCCACTGACAAAACTTAGATTACCTATGCAAGTATCTTTTTGAATAAAATTTTAAAGCATGATATCCTATTTATTTAAAGATTTTTAAAAGTAATATATGCAAATATATAGTACAAATGGGTAAACAGTGGGAAGAGTCTCCAAGTTTTGCCTCACCTTCCATATCGTAGTTCCCAGCCCCTGAGTCTACAATTGTTGGTTTCCTGGACATCACTCCAGTGATGGAATATGCAGACACTTTATCTCTGTGATATTTCCCTCCAAACCCATATTTCCAGTGTAATCATGTGAAAAATACCAAATAAATTCAAATCAATGGACTTCTTATAAAATACCTGACCAGTACCCTTCAAAACTGTCAGATCATGAACAAGGAAAGATGGTGAAACAGTTACAGATCAGGGGAAACTAGGAGACCTAATAGCCAAATGCAGTGTGGGATCCCGGATTGGATCCCGGAAAAGGTAAAATGGGCACAATCCAAATGAAATCTATGGTTTAGTTAATACAATTGTACTATTAATTTCTTAGTTTTGATAAATGTGCCATGGTTCTATTTTTCCTGTAACTGATGCCACTGTGCTCTATCCCTCTCTTCTCTGCCAATCCTTTACCCTAGATTCCCTCGTAGAAAGCGGTCTCACTTATTGGCATCTAAGTCTGATTCTCTGAGTTTTCTATCTCTTTTGGTTATTTGAACAACTTTACCAAATTATTAATACTGAATATATTTATTTAAAATCTTGATAATTTTATTCAAAGGTTCTCCTTGATCCCCAGGGCAGGAAAAATTCTTGGTTGTAGGGGTGATACAGTATAGTTTGATACTTAGGCTGGCCACCCTAGAACCCAATTCCATGAGTCTGTATCCTGGCTTTGCCATTTGGTAGCTATATGACTATGGGCGGATCATTTCCTGCCCTTAGTTTCTTCAATTGCCAAGTGGGATAACAGTAGTACTTACCATGGAGGTTAGTGATTGAATGAGTTATTTATTTAAAGCACTTAGAAAAAAAAAGAAAAAATAGAAAAGATAAATAAAGCACTTAGAGCATGCCTAACATGTTATAAATTCTATGTATTGTTAGTCTCACTATAATTGGAGTGGGGAAGGGGTTCCCTCTCTCACAGCTCCCTTCATTGTCTCGTCTTTATTTCTCTGGGATGTGGCTGTGAATTGGGAAAAACATTTTTCTTTTTCTGTTTCCTCATGGCATTACTTCTGACCTAGTTTGGAGGGAATGGTTTCCACAGTGATGATGGGAGGAAGGATATGAGTCTATTGTAGCAGATCAGTTAAAAGATGGGAAGGTGGAGAGAAGCAGTGGGATGGTTGGTCAAAACCTTCATCCTTTTGAATTCATGTTGAACTCATTTCCAGGAACACATAAGGGTGAGCAAGAATATGATTTTGCGGGGAAGAAAAAACCAAAAGCAGTTTTCAACAAAACTGCCTTTTTTCCTCGTCCCAAACACATGCATTTTATTTTTATTTATTTATTTTTTAAAAAGATTTTATTTATTTATTCATGAGAGACACACACAGAGAGAGAGGCAGAGGGAGAAGCAGGCTCCATGAAGGGAACCTGACGGGGTACTCTATCCTGGGTCTCCAGGGTCACACCTGAGGCTGAAAGCGGCTCTAAACCACTGAGCCACCGGGGCTGCCCAAACATGCATTTTAAACACTAATTATGATATCCCCATAGTAGGGACAATGAACAAATTATTATTTTTTTAACCCAAGAGATTTCAGTTGCAATCATGTCTTACAGAATATCACTTACTATGCGATGCCATTTCACACTGGACTGCAGAGTCTGGAGACCAGTTACTAGTCAGAGAGAAGGAGACTAGTTAGTTAAAAGGGAATCAACTTAATCTCCCATCACCTTATTGTGACAAATCCCCAAATTTAAATTTAGTATGACTTTGATGGCAAAGCAATCAAAGGATAGTATGTGCACACACACGTACACTAAAATTTTAAATAAATTCATAATGAATGTTATAGAACAACACAACAAAAAGATTAGCAAACAGAATATAGAACCACATAAAAAGAATAACAAACTGGTCCCCTGGGGGGCTAAGTGGGTTAAGTGTCTGTCTTTGGCTCAGGTCATGATTCTGTGGTCCTGGGATGGAGTCCCATGCCATGCTCCCTTCTTAGTGGGGAGCCTCCTTCTCCCACTTCCCACTCCCACTGCTCCCCCTTCCTGTGCTCTCTCTCTTTCTCTAGCAAATAAAATCTTTAAAAAAAATAATGAACTATAACCGAGTGGTATTTATTCCAAAAAAATAGGGGTGGTTCAATAAAAGGGAACCTATAACACAACTAATGTTAATTGCTTTTTTAAAAAGAAGAAAATTTACATGATTATTTTTGTGGAGGCAAAAAATATCTGATAAAATTTTAAGTCTAATCTTTTTTTCTTTTTTTTTTAAGAAGGAGAGAAAGAATCTTTTTTTAAAATTTTTATTTATTTATGATAGTCACAGAGAGAGAGAGAGAGAGAGAGAGGGGCAGAGACACAGGCAGAGGGAGAAGCAGGCTCCATGCACCGGGAGCCCGATGTGGGATTCAATCCCGGGTCTCCAGGATCGCGCCCTGGGCCAAAGGCAGGCGCCAAACTGTTGCGCCACCCAGGGACCCCAGAGAGGAAGAATCTTAAGCAGGTTCCATGCTCAGCACAGAGCCCGAAGCCAGGCTCAGTCTCTCAACCCTGAGATCATGATCTGAGCTGAAATCAGAAGTCGGATGCTTAAATGATTAGCCACTGAGGCACCCCAAGTTATACTTGATAACAATTCTTAGTAATGTAACTATGTGGTTAATTTCTTGATGTGACATGTAAATACAAATGCTAGAACCAAATGTAATAAGGAAATAATTAGAAGTATTCTCATTGAAGTCAAGAATGAGACAGATTTCTAATTATTTGCCATTACTGGATATACCACCCAGTATTTTCAGAAAATAGAAATATCTATACTAAAATTATAAAGGAAAAAATTATCTTATTTTTAAATTATTTACTTCATGGGAAAGAATGTGAGTGCTTTTTAAAATCTCTCTATGTTATTAGAGTGATTAGTTAGAGTTATCGAGGATGCCAATTGGGCTTCTGCCTTCAGCTGAGGTCATTATCTCAGGGTTCTGGGATCGAGCCCTCTGTTGGACTCTTCGGTCAGTGGGGAGTCTGCTCTGCTTCTCCCCTCTACCACACCCCCTCCATCCTGCTCATGCTCTTTCTCTCTCTCTGCAAGTGTTTCACCATCTTCCTTGTTCATGACCTTGACAGTTTTGAAGGGTACTTAGGTATTTTGCAGACTTGATTTATGTTTATCTGGTGTTTTCCTCATGATGAGACTGAGAATATAGGTTTTTGGAAAGCATGTCATAGAAGTGAATGTCCTTTTCATCATGAGAAAGTATCAAAATTTGAACTTATTAGTCTCATTATTTCCTTATTAAATCAGAAATTCAGCTTTGCCTTTATGTATGTCTTCTTTCTTACTGCCTTCCTTGGATTCATTTTTTTGTTGTTGTTTATTTTTTTTCTAACTTCCTGTTTTGGATATTTGATTCAAATATTTTCATTCTTTCTGGTAGTCTAAATATTTAACCTTATGGATCTTTTTCTGTGCACTATTTTGGTTGCATGGTCTAGGTCCTGTGATGCTGTATTATCAATACTGTAATTTCTGTATCAATTTCCTCTTTGACCCAAGAATTGTTTAAAATAGAGTAGTTTAGATAAAAAATGGTAGGGTTTTTTTTTGGGGGGGGGTTGTTTCATAAGTTCATTATTACTTTCTAATGTTTTGCTTTGTAACCAGAGCATATTTTTGCTATTTCTACATTTTGGAACTTATACAGAAATTTCTAGCCTAATGCGGTTTTCTTTTGTGAATAGTCCTTTATGTGGGCATTAGAGAGAAAAGATATATTCTCTATTTTTATGGCTAGAGATTGATATATGGATCTTTCTCCACAACATGCAAACACATACACACACTTACCTTTGTCTTTACTATATCTTGAATTCTTTCTTGTTTTCATGCTGACAAAGGTGAATTATAGTCTTCTACTACTAATACTGCAAAAGAGTATTTTGTATTAGTACATAAACCAGTAACTTTCTTATAGTTTAGTTTTGCCTTATTGTTTTGATGCTACACTGTTCCACACTAACTCAAAGTCAGCTACTAGTAGCCTTCATTACATCTGTAAAATTCCTTTTGCCATATTATGGAACATGGGCATATCCTTCCAGCTAGAGATACAGCCCACATCCTCCCTTACCTTTACAGCTACAAAGGGAGGGATTTATTGAAGACACGGATACTGAAATACAGGAATATTGGGAGGACATCTTAAAATTCTTCTTATGTAGATGTTTATAATTATTTATCTTCATTATGAGTTATAAATATTTTTATGTGTTGCTTTAAAAATTTTGTCCTATATTTTATGTTATGCTATCATTTCTATATTTTCAAAATTTATAATATTTACATTCGATTCTGAAATAATAATCTTCACTTTCCTTTATGCCTTAGCCCTGCATGAGCTAGATTCACTGCATACTGTCCTGCCTTGTCCATTCACCTCATCATCAGTTGGGTTAAAGTCTGTTGAAGAAGGGAACCACATTCCTTGAGTTCTCTCACATTAAAAAATATTTTTACATTCATTTATTTGAATTAAAATCTGCCTGGGCATAAATTCTCAGGCCAAAATGTCTTCCTCAATGATTTTAGAGGCATGGCTCCACTGTCACCTAGAAGTGCTATGGAAAGACCAAAGTGAGTTGAATTGTTTCTTCTCTTTAATAGGTGAATTGAATCTGATTGAAAAAGAGGCCTACATTTTTCTTTTTCCCAGATTTCCAATTCTTTATTTATCTTTGAAAATCGGTAATTTTACTAGGATATAACTCACTGTTGATTGTGAGTTAATTTCTCTAGGGTCATAGCCTTCTTTTCAATCATGGAAAGTTTTATTAAAATTTTTATTTAAATAGTTTCTTCTATTATTTTGGTTCTCTTCTTTAGTGATACCAATTATGCTTAGTTTTGATTTCTTTTTAAAAATCTTTCTAGTAGAGCTTAATCTTGTCCTTCATGCTCCTTATCGGGTTTTAAGCAATGTTTATTTGTACTATTTCTGGCATGCCCTTTGTTTTTGTAGAATATTTTTTCCCATCCACTTCTTTTCTGAGTTGCACTATTGTTCCCTAAATTATTATATTCCTATTTTGAGATCATATTTATAGATAAAATTATTTCATTAAATTATAAAGGCTTTTTCATCTGTTCTGTGAAAATATTTTTCTAAAATTACTTGACATTTATTTTTATATTATTTTCCTGCTGTTATCTTGTAAAATATTTGTTTACATCTTCTATTGATTCTTCTTTAATTATTACTCATTATTGAATAAAATGAGCTATCCTCAGATGAAGTGTTTGCTGGACTTTCATGTGGAGGAATCCCCTTTCTGACCCAAAATTGTGTGTGTAAATTTGCTCTTTTAGCCTTATTCTTCCCCAGCTGTTTATTTGACCCTGGTGACTTCACAGCTACTGCAGAATTTATCTCATCCATCCTAACCCATCTGCAGCAATGACTTATCTTTGTGACTCTCTTTTAGTCCAGCCTTTCCATCTTATCCTTGGTTCAAAACAAGAATGAAAGATTATTCATTCCCAGGGAGGTGTCTCTGGATCCAAACATGTGAACAAAAGCCTCATTCCAGAGATGATGTATGTGCTCACTACTTAGCTCTTTTTTTGTTAATGGAGTATTTTCATTGTTATTTTCAAATATTTTGTATTTTCCTAGGTGAATACTTCTGGTCTACCCTACCAAAGACTTAGCTTTAACGAAAATTTGCTCCTTAAAATTCTCACAGGATTAGATACACAACATGAGTAAATTTTAGGACAGGTCTAGAATTTTCTCCTTGTTATAAATTTTGTCTGTGTTTCTATGTGTGTATGGTTTATTTTAATAAATAAACAATGATTAGCATTTTTTTATTGATGCTTTTTGACACGTGATGGATTTGTTTCCTGAATCCTTGATTCAGCTTAACTGAAGAATATGAAATGTTTTATGGAGGAGAGTTCAGTCTTAGGCTTTGAGGGCTTGAGGTGAGACCAAACTTTGGTGAGTGTCAACTGATAGATGACCATTAGGTAACATAGGTGCTCAAATGCCTGCAAAAGAAGATAGATATGGGCAGATGGTGGAAAGGATGATAGACATTAAGTCAGGAGGTCAATTAACAAAGATGAACTCTTCCAATCAGCAAATTTGGTAAGAACTTTAGAAGAGTGCAGATGGTGAGGTAAAGCCTAATGCATGCAGAATTCTTTCTTTTAACAATAAAAACTAAGAAAAATAGTCACATTAGAAAGAAGACAGACTTTTGACTGCCTGGAGGATTAATAGGAGAAATAGTACTTACTTTAGCTTCTCTGTAATAAGTACTTACTTATATAGCTTCTCTGTAATTGTCGATGAGGCACAGTAGTGAAAAGAAACTCAAGTACTTTATCTCTTAGTCAAAGGTAAAACACTCTATCAACTAAAGGAATCTTATGAGATGTTGTCATTTGTCGTGGTAACCATATATTTCAGAGATTCCATTCTGGAATGGATGTGTCTAGAAAGTACTGACATGCCCAAGTGGCCACTCATGCTCACCTGTCACTGCTGAAGAGGAAAGCTTCTGGTTCATACATTACCAACAGTGAAAGGTAGTTTTACAAACCAGTAGGCCAATAGAAGATGGACAAAGAACATGAATAAAAATTCACAGAAGGGGGCAGCCCGGGTGGCTCAGCGGTTTAGCGCCGCCTCCAGCCCAGGGTGTGATCCTGGGGACCTGGGATCAAGTCCCGTGTCAGGCTTCCTGCATGGAGCCTGTTTCTCCCTCTGCCTGTGTCTCTGCCTCTGTGTGTGTGTGTGTGTGTGTGTGTGTGTGTGTGTCTCATGATTAAATAAATAAAATGTTTTAAAAAATTCACAGAAGGGGAAAACTGATCAATTAACATTAAGAGATGCTTAAGCTACCTTAAAGTCATCAAAATGCAAACCAGTATCATTTCACAACAAATAATAAAAATAAAGTTTAAGATAAAATTCATATTCCATAAAATTCATTTTTAAAAAGTTTGCAATTCATTAGTTTTAAATATATTTACAGAGTCAAGCAACCCTCCACACTATCTAATTTTAGAATATTTTTATCAATCCCAAGAGAATAGCAGTTACTATCTTCTTCCCCCAGTACCTGCTTGTCACTAATCTATTTTTTTGTCTTCATTGATTTGCCTATTCTGGACATTTCATGTAAATGGAATCACACAACACATAGCCTTTTGTGACTGGCTTCATTCACTTAGCATAATGTTTTCAAAATGTATCCGTGTTAGAAGGACAAACATTGTATGTTCTCATTCATTTGGGGAATACAAATAATAGTGAAAGGGAATATAAGGGAAGGGAGAAGAAATGTGTGGGAAATAACAGAAGGGAGACAGAACATAAAGACTCCTAACTCTGGGAAACGAACTAGGGGTGGTGGAAGGGGAGGAGGGTGGGGGGGTGGGGGTGAATGGGTGACGGGAACTGAGGGGGGCACTTGACAGGATGAGCACTGGGTGTTATTCTGTATGTTGGTAAATTGAACACCAATCAAAAATAAATTTATTATAAAAAAACAAAAACAAAACAAAACAAAACAAAAAAACAAAATGTGTCCGTGTTATAGCATGTTTCACTACTTCATTCCTTTGTATGGCTGACTAATATTCCATCATATGGATATGCCACATTCTGTTTATCCATTTACCAATTAATGTAGATTTGAGTTCTGTTGTACTTTTTGGTTTTTATAAATAATGCTGTTATGAACATTTATGTAGAAGGTTTTGTGTGAACATATGCCTTTATTTATTTTGGGTATATACCCGAGAAGGAGAGTTGCTAGTTCATATGGTAACTTTATTTTTAATGTTTTGAGCTACCAAATTGTTTTCCAAGGTGGCTTCACCATTTCAGAATCTCATCAGCAATGTCTGAGGGTTCCAATTTCCCCAAGTGCTTGACAACACTTGGTTTTTTGCATTAACTGATTTTTAGATGGCAAATCAACATTGCATTTTTAAAATAAACTCCACTTGATCATGATATATAATCCTTTTTATATGTTGCTAGTTTCAGTTTGCTACTATTTTGTTTAGGGTTTTTTACATCTATGTGCTTAAGAGTTATCGATCTGTAGCTTTCTTTTCCTGAGATGTCTTTGGTTTTGGTATCAAAGTAATGTTGGGCTCATAGAATGAGTTGAACAATGTTCAATCTTCTTCTTCTTTTTTTTTTTTTTTGAAGAGTTTATAAAGAACTGATGTTGATTTGCTTTAAATGCTTGGTGGAGGGACACCTGGGTGGCTCAGCAGTTGAGCGTCTGCCTTTGGCTCAGGGTGTGATCCCACGGTCCACGGATCGAGTCTTGCATCGGGCTCCCTGCATTGACCCTGCTTCTCCCTTTGCCTGTGTCTCTGCCTGCCTCTCTCTCTCTCTTTCTCTCATGAATAAATAAATAAAATATATTAAAAAAATAAATGGTTGGTGGAGTTTGCCATCTGGTTCTGAGATTTTCTTTGTGGGAAGTTTTTTGATTATTAATTTAACCTCTTGTTATAGTTCTATTCAATTTTTTCTTCTCCTTGAGAAATTTTTTAAAAGATTTTATTCATTTATTGGAGAGAGAGCATGAGTAGGGGGAGAGGCAGATGAAGAGGGGAATGCAGACCCCCCCGCTGAGCAGGAGGCTGATGTGGAGCTCTATCCCAGGACCCTGGGATTATAACCTGAGCTGATGGCAGATGCTTAACCAACTGAGCCGCTCAAGTGCCCCATATTTCTTGAATAGTTTTGATAGTTTGTGTCTCTGTAGAAATCTGTCCATTTTATGTTATTTAATTTGTTGTCATACAACTATTTAGAATATTCCCTTATAGTCATTCCAATTTCTAGAAGGTTGATAGCCACAGCCTTTCACCACTTACTTATCTGGCTTTCTCCTTTGGGCGATATACCTAAAGGTTTGTCAGTTTGCTGTCTTTCCAAATGACAAAGCTTTGGTTTCAATAATTACTTTCTTCCTCTAAACTCTATTTCATTTATGTTCACCTTAATCTTTATTGTTTCTTTCTTTCTGCTAGTTTTGGATTAGTCTGCTTGTTTTTAGTCTAGTTTTTAAAGTAGAAAGTTAAGTTATTGATTTGAGATCCGTTTGCTTTTTTGCTGCTATAAATATAGCTGCTTGTACTGAAGGAGCTTGAGTCGGGTAAGAGACAAGCCCTGTGAAATATATAGTACTTTTCAGGGGGATTGCAAACAAGTCAAACAGTGATGGTTCCTTGGAGGATTTGGGGAAAGCTGATTTTCACAGCTACTGTGATTTTGAGGTTGTTCATTTTCAATCTTTTTTTTTTTTTAAATAAACACTCCTTAGATGATTTCAAGCCTTAGACTGGTTCCTCAAATTCAAAAAAAGTTGATTTTGACAATTTTGCCAGTGTTCTTGTTGCTTTTATGGAGGAACAGCATTTTAGAAGTCCATACTCCACTATTACAAAAGTGCTTGAACAACACTATTTTCAATAGGAAAAAAGTTGGAAACAAATTTCTTACAGTAAAGAGAATGGACAAATAAATTGTGATCTCTTCATACAATGGAATTCAGCAATTAAAACAATGGACTAAGATTATATATTCATACGTGGATAGCTATAAAAAACAAAATGAAGAATGATATCTACAGTACAATAACATTTATATAATTAAAACAAGCCTGAATAACATTTTTGATGGGTGCATACACAGAGAACAAATGGTTTCTACAAAACATTGGTTGGGAGGATAAATACCATATGCATGACAGCGATGGGAAATGGGATTGGAATGAAGGAAAAAAATTAGGCCAATTTTCCCCATAATATTTTCTTTATTTTATTTTAAAAAATGGGGACACATGAGTGTATGTTATAGTATTTTGTGCTTTTTTTCCTATGTAAAAGTTAGGAAGAAAGAAGTCATAATAGAATGAATTCTGTTCTCTGGGCATTCATTTAACTCTGTCCAATTTCTTTTTAATCTATGGGTTGAGAGAAAACAAAAGACAAGAGTAAGATAACTGTCGAACCACAACTGGGTCTGTTATAAAGTGATTTTGAAATGGCTTTCAAATCTGGAATGACAAATTCTGCTTTCATTTTGCTTTTAACTAATTACAAGTTCAAACCAGACAGAAAAATGAATCATTGGATTTCTTCCTCTCTAAAAATCTCCATAGCATGTTTCTTCTCAACCAGGGAAAGGAAACATTTGGTGTTGCTTCTCTTTCCCCCCATAGTGTTAATTTGTAACACTTTCATAGCTTCCAAAGGTAGGAAAGTGAGCGGCTTTACAGTTACAGCCACTTGAAAGAACATAGTACCTCTCTTCAGGTATTTTTGACATTCTATCCGTGACGTGGCAGCAGGAATATCATTCTATTTTACAAGTAGGAAGTGGGAGAATCTGAATTCCCATGATAGAAAGACATTTTTTTCTCACATTGACTCTTTGAAGAGGTTAAAGGTGAAAAAAATCAACCCCAAGCATAGCCTCTCTTGGCTTATGAATTCAGCCTGAGAAAGGATCAAAGCCAAAGTGTTCTCATTACAAAGTGGAACCACTAGGTGTCACTAAAGATAGAATTTGAAGGCACTAGCGATTGTAACTGGGACAGCAGAATAGGCAAGTGAAATTCACCATGTTAATGGAGAAAACTGAAATTATACTTTTAGGTGAGAAAATGGAAAAAGGCCCCTCTCCAGCTGGATACCCCTAGGGAATGCTTTCAGACCCTCACTTTCATATCTGTGTGTGGACCCACTTGGGTTGGTGTTACCTTTTAACAGAAAAATAACTACATGAGCTCACAACTCAAGTAATATGTTATATGATGACTGTTCATAAAATGAGGTGAAAACTCCAAGCTTCAAGTGCTGGAGTCCCTCCTGGGACTTGTGTCTAAAATTTCAACAGCTGCCCCAAGGTGGTATGAGGCAGATACATCGAGAATTCTCTTTAGACAAGAGATGGGAGCTAAAGATTTTTCTTTTTCAAATCCACTTCTCCTGTTTGCTTTAAATTTTTTCCCCTCCTGAGTCTTCATTCTGAAAACCATAACTGGCAAGTAGTATGAATTCAGTGCATATTTGTGGAAGGAATAGCAGGAATCAAGGGAGGGAAATCAACATTTATTTAGTGACTCTCTAAGCCTTGTTCTCTGCAACTTTCTTATATTCCTTTTTTACATAATCTTCGTGAAAAATTCTGCGAGGTAGTTATTGTAACCACCGCTTTGTACAAGGAATACTCATGGGATACAATAACAAACGATCTTTGCTTTTATTTCTCATCATTCTTTTAAGCTTTTTTTTTCAGAAGAAAAGCTCTTTCTCTGCTCCTGGAAAAAGTCCCCGGGCGCATCTATGATATTTTTGATCTTGCACAATCACTTTACTTTCACAGCTTAGCAATTAAAACTCTCCGTTTTCATGTAATAACTTATTTCAATCAAAATCACAACTTTCTCCTCCTCCCAACTAGGGCTGGTATTGGTCTGGCTGACTCCAAGAGGGGGTAAAATATGCTGCTTCTCTTTCTCATTGAGCTTCTCCATGACCCCCTAATGTGGATTGGGCAGGGCAGGGGAAACAAGGAGAGATGAGGAGGACAGTCAAGTTTCTTTGAATAGGGCTTTGAAGCTATTCAGAGACTCCTACTACAAGCAATTGATTGCACTTCCCAAAAGCTAAGCATTTTTTTCTGGCAGGCCATTCTCCCTCAGTTTTTCATATACTTTATTTTCTTTAACATATTTTAAAAATTTCATTTATATACTTTCTTTCCTTTAATGTATTAAATGCTATGGCATTTTCTCCTACAATAATAGAATTCCCAAATTTTAGATAAGCATATTGCTGCTTGGAATAAAGAGATTACATTTCCCAGCCTCCTTATCATGGTCCATGTAAAAACTCTTGGAGCCATTTGTAAATTAAGAGGCTTTCTTTGTTTGTCTTTTTCCCCCCTCTTTCCTACTGTGTGCATGATAATTGCAGACTGGACAATGAGGTGGAGGCCCTGTGCTGAGGGCTTTGATCATAGAGCTTACTTGGCAGCCTTGCCCAGTGTACCTCTGGACTGTACTCATAAACAAATATATTCTAATCTTCTGTTCTAAGGTTTTGTCACATGCAGACAGAATCATAACAGAGAAATACACAACTAAGTGAGATGTAATTTTAGGAAGGGTTTTGCTAATAAATACAGCCACCAATTGAACAACAAAAGTGTTTTTCCTAATTTGCAGATAAAAGGTGGAGAAAATTTCCCTCGTTTTAAAATTATTCTTTCATAAATCTCACTGAAATCTTTGGCGTCATTGTTGGTTATCTGTTTGACAAAATAAGTGAATAAATAACAAGCATTATTACTGGAAGAAGTTTTAAACAACCAATCATACTTAGACTTACAGCTTATTTTTCCAAAGTAACACTTTCATGGTTGTAATTTTATATTACACATTTATGATAACATGGATTTGTCAGAAAATTGTTCATAGAATAAAACAGCTTTTGACACTATTTCATGGTGAGTCTCAAGAGCACAGCCTAGGGACTAGAGAACCACTACTTTTTAGGTTGAATGGTGGACATTTGAAGGAGCAGGAAGGGAGGGATCGGAGAGGGAGGAGAGGCATTTTTTTTTATTAATGAAAACTATAAAAAGTCCACCTTTCTCACATTTATACACTATCTCAAAGAAACTTCTTTGTTTTCTCCCTCCTAGTTCTCCCTTTTTTCTCTTTATTTTCCATTTTATATTTTATTATTTTGGTCATGTTTCAAAATAGAAGGGACATGGTTAAGATGAACAGGAACTAGTATGATTCTTTTATTCCCTAGCATTTAATTATAGGAATGATAAATATATGAAGCTAAAAATAATGCCTGGGGGAAAACTATACCTAATGGAAAAACCAACTAGTAAGCAGCATGTTGGCACTATCTATGGCGTGTACATTATAGTTTAGTTCCATTGTATTTGTTGTTTCATTTAGTTATTTTAGACTTTGCTTTAATTAATGAAAAAATTTCCTTAAGACTGTAACAGAGAGTTATGAAAGTTTTCGTAAATCAAAACAAAACAAAACAAAACAAAACAAAACAAAACAAACAAGCAAACAGAAACCTCCTACCTTCACTCTGAAGAGAATTCCCCAAACAATAGGCTTTAATTTAGAAGGAGGGTGAGGGGGCTAGTTATATAGCATTTTTATTTAGACATGGTAATCCTTAGGACGGACTATGGAATTTAGAATGAAATTCTTATATTGGGAAATGGGGAAAAAAAAGAGGAAAGTCCTAAACAATTATAACACACAATTTTGCCCATTACATAGTAAAATTTGAGAAGTATTGTGAAGGGGCTCAGGATTCTCCAATGAAAGTTTTTAAATCTGTGATATTCTTGGGACCAAATGTTTATTTTTAAAAGGCTCTTTGTAAAATATAGGGCACAGGACACTGCATAATAATTTTCCTGGTCTTTTATACTACCAAATTTCAAAAGTAAATAGAAAATATAGAAACTCTTCTATATTCAGTAAAAACAAACAAAAAATGACTCTCAAAAATATGATCTGCTTAGACACCTATAATTGTTGTTTTTGTTGTTTTTCCTGACCATTAATAGAATGAATACATTCAAGAACACTTTGATAAGATTATAAGCATAAATACATAGAGACTGAAGATTCATCAGGAATCCGTTGGGAGCTTTGGGTAAAGTAAGGACATGATTCGACATATCATTCTGATGCTACTTGGAGAAGAGTCTGAAGTTAGCTTAACACAGAAACACATAGGTGTTCTTAATAATTTAGGGAAGAGGTGATAGTGCTGGACCAGAGTGGAAGCATTGTAGATAGGAGCAGCAGTTGGATTCTGACTGTTTTCAGCACAGGGCTATTGTATTCGCTGATGGATTAGATGTGGAGGTGTGAGAGAAGAGAAGTTATAAGCAAATAGAAGGATGTATGTACCGTTCTATAAAACAGGGAAGCCTGGAATGGAGGGGAGAAAGGATGGTGTAGAAGAATACGAGATCAGTGTTTCTACATTAATTATGCAGATGTCCTAGTAGAGATGCTGAGTAGACAACAGGATGTGATAAATCAATTTTATGATATAGAATGCATCACAAGCCTCTAGAGATGGTATAGATTAGACCACAAAGAGTATAGGCAAAACTGGTTATTCAGGGAAGAATCAAATTAGAACTTAAACTCACACAGGACAGTGAAAGAAATTTAAGTTGGATTAAAGAGATAAATGTCTAAAAAAATAAAAGCAGAAAATATGAGCAAACTTCTGACCTCTGAATAGAAAAAGATCTGAGTGTAAAAATAAAGGGTAAAAAAATCAAAAGGGATAATATCGATAGATTTTGCACCTACACATTTGAAATATCAAAAACAAAATGTGAATAACAAACTAGAAGGAAATGTATCATAGATACGACAAGCATGGATCAATAGTCTTATCTAAAGAGGTTTGACAAATCAGTGCTTTAAGGAGTAAAATCCAGTATGAAAAAGTCAAAGGTCACAAAGATACAATTTATTGAAAAAAAAAAAAAAAGGCCAACAAAGATATTCTATGTGCTCAAACTGACCAATAATCAAAATGATGAAAATTACTACAGAGCTTTCCTCCTCCTTCTTTTTTGCTTGTCAAAACATTTATTTCCGGCAGCACTGCAGAGGAGCAGGGGATGGGGCTGCTCTCAGATGATCTCACTCAGTACTGTGGTAACACATTCAGGCGTTCTTGTCGCTAAATTAGGAAACATAAATCCAGACCCTTGGAAGAGTTCCTACTTTGTGACACAACAATCACACTTCAAAAGATCTAAAAGAGATAGAGACTTATTCAAAATCTCATTTACATAGGCCTTCACCACAATATGATTTATACAGTAAAACATAGGATTAATGTAAGTATCAATAGAAGAAAGATGGTTACCTTGATTGTGAGGCATACCTAAAATCAAAGAATACTATGCAGCTAGTAAAATCTTGTTTTGGATAATTTTTGAAGATAGGGAAACTCTAAAAATGTGATGTTTTTAGTAAATAAAATCATAATGCCAAACAATGTACATCATGACTCTAATTATATAAACATTAAAGAAAAATACATAAGACAAAAATAGTTCTCCACATTAAAAAAATAATGGGTACTTAATATACATAATTTGGCAATATAAAAATGTAAGATCAGACAATAGAAATTTTCCACAATCCAGAAATGTAAGTGAGGCCATCCTAGACCCTCAAGCCCCAGCCAAGACAACTCAGACCTGGAGAACCTCACAGGCAGCCCATAGGATTGACAAATAATCAGTATTGAGAAATCTCAAATCTTGCTCTTTTAAGCTACTACATTTGGTGTGATTTGTTACATCACAAAAACTAATTGATACACTTAATTACTGAAGCTCAGAGTTCTATTATTACAGTATCTGGGAAAGGAAGGCTCTCATGCTTAGTAAGAATGGTGCAAGTAAGCCAGTAGATCAAGGGCACATCTCGTGCCCTATTACCTCAAGAAAAGCAAGCTTTATCAGTGATGGAAACTTCTCCTTAACTTTGGGTGGTAACAGGATTTTGTACTGCCCTTTGAGAAGCTGGTGAGCAAAGGCTCATCAGAATTTCAGTACTTCCCAAGAGCCGCCTGCCTTCCATTGCTTTATCAGCTGGTCTTATAAGACTTGAGGTGCCCCCTTAGTTTATGTAATGGGAAGAAGGACTGGATCCTGGTTAATTGAATTAATAAAGTCATACTTCAGGGTAGAATAAAGCAACTGACAACAAAACATTTTTTGTCAGGTACCTGAAAAGGAAAGGCAGAGAATTCAAATGGCATTTGTGTTGGAAAAATAGGTTGCCATTTCTTGGCAACACATTCCAATGCTTTCTTAAGGACCTAGGTGGAAATTTTTCCCTCCTTCATTTTTCAGCCCATTTATATTTCCAGGGAAATCTTATCTTTATATTACTGATTCATTTACACTTAACTGATCACAGTGTTTTCCAAGGCTATTTCCAGTGGGCCTTTAAAACACGATTCCAAAAAAAAAAAAAAAACAAAACAAAACACGATTCCATTTATTCCTACGAAAATTATTGGAATGTAGCTTCATGGGGTAAATAGGTCTCAGCTGGATAATTTGCTTTGTTGGTCCCCATACTCAATAGGACTCAACAGGAAATCAGAATGTCCTGGTAGCTCTAAGCAACTAGGAATTAGTTTGGTGAAGACAGACAGCCAGAACCATGCTGGAGATGATGACGAGCTCCAGGCCTAGGAGGATGCACACATCACCTCATCTGACTGAGTAGACTGTCAGTAACAACTAAAATGGTCATGAGGGCATAGGGAGTGCAAGAGTACTTGGCTCCTGGGGTCCTAAACAGACCAGGTTTGGCTGCTCACCACTAACAAAATCCAAAGGCAAAGAGATGAGTGGTGGTGAAATGAGGTAGGAATTTATTTCAGGGAGGTCAACAGTGTGAAGACAGCAGACTAGTGCCTCAAAGACTCTCCAACATGCTGAAAATACTTGCAGGTTGATATAAGGAAAATGTGAGGCAAAGGTGAGTACATGCAGACAGGCAATCAAAGTCAAATCTCTCACTGTCTTAGAGTCAATCAAGGGCACAATCTTGCTGGTTCAGGGGTAGTTTTGGTTCCCATCCCATCTGGGGATGCTTTGCCCTCAGGGCCTTCCACCTGAGCCAAGACTCAAGCTGGAAAGAAGAAGAAAGAAACAAGGTCAAAATAGAGGCAGCTGAAGTCCTCTTTCACAATAATTTACTGGTAGTAGCCCTTGTAATCAAGAATTTAATTATGGTCTCCTGGACTGAATTAAGTAATGTATTGAATGACAGTGAATAAACTTGATCTGATGAACACTTATAGAGAAAGGCACTCGACTATCTCAGAGAAGTGTTGTCCTACCTCCTTTCCTAAATCAATTCAACTACCTGGACCCTATCCCAATGTCCACTTTAGAGAAGTTGAATCATCGAGCATCTTCTCTCTTTTGTATTCTTTCTCAATGATTGCCTTCCAGGCAGGGTATAAACATGCACAACTCTCCATTCAAAGACCCTTCCTTAACCCTCTGTCTCTCTACTTATTTTACCTTCTCCCCTGCAACTAAGATTCTAGGAAAATTAACTCATACTCATACTAGCCATACTTTGATTCTCAAATGTTTCTCAACCTGTGTTTTACCTCACTCACTTATAATTTTTCTTGATAAGCTTGGCCAAAGATCTTCATAATTGGCATATCTAAAGGAATGGACAAGTTGTGTAGCTGAATCAACATGAGTTTGCTCCCTGGTGGGTCAGAAACCACACCAGGTTGGGTTGTCACGCAAAGAAAACTTGTATTTGCAGCAAATAAGGAGATCACAGGGAACAGCTTCCAAAGCTGTGACTCCCTGAGAGAGGATAAATGGGTTCCTTCTGTTCAGGGTTAGGATGAGTATTTACGTAGGAAAGCCTTGTCATCCGATGTAGAAGTGGGCATAAGGTCACCATGTGCCTTAAGAAGACATGCCTATAAATGCATTGCATGTTATGTAAAAGAGGCTTGAGGCCCCTCCTTGGGTGGGGACTTAGCATTATCATGAGGTAAAGGTAATTGTAGGTCATGCCAGAGGTCAGTCCATGGTCCATCTGCACAGGCACAGTCATGAGTCATGTTTAGCTCAATTGGTCCTAGTGGTCTGTGTCTGCAGGAGGTCTTATCAGTGCAGTTGCACTGCACCTGGGGCGGGGGGGGGTGTTCAGATTTTATTTCACTGGGTTAAGAAAAAAGCCAGAAAGAAGAGCTTAGGGGACAATATAAGACAAGGGTTAGTGAGGACAAGCAGGTGGGCAGTAAAGGCCATATCTTTGGGGTCTAGCTGGTGACAATTGCACCACACATCACTCTTGATGTCTCTGTTGCACTGAACACTACAGAAGAATCTCCCTACATTGATGTGTATCAACAAGGAAACTCAACTGAGCTTCTATGCTCAGAGTTTTATTGGGGTTTCATTACATAGACTGACTAACTGAATCATTGAGCATGTTATTGAACTACATCTCTAACCACTCTTCCCTTCCTTCCACCCTCTAGTAACATAGTTGGTCTTCCTGGCAAGGCCAGAAACTATCTAGGGGCCCACCATGAGCGGTGGTGGAGTCATGTTGTTATCATAAACTCAGAGTAGTTCCCAGGAATTCATCATGAATAACAGACACTCCTATCACTAAGGAAATTCCAAATGTTTGGAGGATCACTCCCGGGGACCAGGGACAAACACCAGCCAAATTCGTTTTTACACAATACTCAACTAAAACCTTTGCAGCCATAGTAGAATTCTATGGGGAAGAGGTGGTTTACAAAAAAGGTGCTATGGGGTTTCAACACAGAGTAAGTACACATGTTTTAAAAAAGAATCTGATGTATGGAAGTCAGATTAATAAGAACAAATTGAATACAACAATAATGGAAAGGTATAGAATAATCATATGACAGTTTAATATGTAGGCATTAAAATTATGCTCAAGGAATTTTTAAAGACATAAGAAAAATACTTAGATATAATATTAACCTTTCATATGGAGAAAAAGCAAGCAAGAAGGACAAAAATACAGTGAAAGAACATTAGCAATGACTGCAGTTGGGAAGGAGTGGCAAAGGATGAAGAGGGTGTGACCATCCAGTAGACTCAAGGCCCAATGCTGGACCCTGGGGGCAGGAGTCTCTGAAGTCTCTGAAGTCCACACCAGCTGTGAGATTAAAATGCAAAGCTTTGTGTCCTCTCCTATATATCAGCATGAGATAGGAAATAAAGCTGGAACTAGCCAGCAATAATGAGGAAAGAATATAAAACCTGTTTATGCTTGTATTTCTACTGAGTTCAGACTAACTGGTTTAACAAGAGGGAGGGAAAAAGAAAGGGAAGTTTACAGTGGTTACCACTTTTGTAATGATTCTTATTTCCATATGTCAACTTTTATTAGTAAATTTCACATGATTCTTTTTACAGGGAATGTGTATTTTTCTCTAAAAAAAGCCCCGTAAGTTACAAAATGGACATGACATTAAGGATGATTTATTTATGTGTTTTCCCCCTTTTTCTTTCCTTTTATTTTTTTGTCCTAAAAAAATGTAAAACACTTTTTACATGTTCTACGAGGAAAAAGCTTTAGTTTTACACTTAGAAAAGACAACCAATAAACAGTTTCAAAAAAATAGGAAGTAATTACCTGCCCAACAAAGTTTTATCTGAGAACTCTTCAAAACCAAGTTTTCTTGATGAATATTTACTGCATCAATGTGCAAAAATGTACTTTCCAGGTGACCTACATACCTATGGTATCAAACTAGTTGCATTTGCACCTAAGTTGACTTCAACCATTATATCACTTTCGGGAAAATTTCAGTTATGAGCTTAGTAATAAAGATCCTATCCAAGTTGCTATCCAAAATCTAAGAGGCACAGATTTTACATTTCTTTGAAATGTTAAAGTGCAACTCTAAAAAGAGAGAGAGAGAAATAATCATTCTTGTATAAGGTAAGAGAACTTAGAGTCTTTCCTAAATTTGTCTAGTGAAATATTGTCAAATAAAAATTAGTCCTATGGTAGAAAGGAAGTAATATTAGGGATATTCCAAATTTATTTTTCACATTTCAGATGTAAAATGCTTTTATTGTATTTTTTTTTAATTTTTATTTATTTGTGATAGGCACACAGTGAGAGAGAGAGAGGCAGAGACACAGGCAGAGGGAGAAGCAGGCTCCATGCACCGGGAGCCCGACGTGGGATTCCATCCCAGGTCTCCAGGATGGCGCCCTGGGCCAAAGGCAGGCGCTAAACCACTGCGCCACCCAGGGATCCCCGCTTTTATTGTATTTAATGTAATTTCTTATTTTGTATTAGATTTTTATTCATTTCATTTCTTCATTTACCACTGAACTATAGGATCAGGTTTGAATCCTGCCCTTATGTGATACTCTCCTCTATCTTCCATTAAAGATTACTTTTGACCCAACCCAAATAGGAATTAAGCTCTTTTTTTTAGAGCCTTTTCCTTCTTGCCTCTTCTGTAGTCTTCCTTTATTACATTTTTATTTCAGATTATAGTCTGTCAGAATTAATATCCATAGGGCAGCAGTTTTCAAGATGTCATCAATAGGTGATTTGTAAAACTCTGGGACCCTATTAGGGGCTTACAAAAGATCAAAGCTATTTTCATAATAATGCACTTAATGTGCAAATGCATTGGTGGATAAAACTGCTAGTCCTTTGGCATAATCAATACAGTGACACTACACTGTTCCAGCAGTCACTATATTCACCACTGTATACACCACCACTGCACACATTCACAGTAAACAACAAACAAGTACAGCCAGTACATGTCCTGTTAATATTCTGTTTAATGAAATGCAAAGCATAGAAAAGCACTTCTGCTAGATAATGAAATGAGATGAATTCTTATTTTTAAGGAAAAGTACACATGTAATTGAGTTGTAAGCTGAACTCTCCACTTTATTCATGAAACTTTTTGTTGTTGCTTTACTTGAAGGAAGTAATCACACACTATTGTTAAAAAAATTCAGCTGAATAAATTTAAAGATCAAATTGGCTTTATTTAAGAATTCACGAATTAGGCAGCATCCTATCTAGCAAATGGAAAGGAGCTCGAAAGAGCTACAGGAAAAAAAAAATTAAGGGGGGTGGGGTGGGATAAGGAAATAATAAATAAAAAAATGGAAAAAAAAGGATTATTTTGGGTCAGGTCACCTTTTCTGGGAAGACAAAAGGGACTATTAGATGGATTATTTTACTGGTGCTGATCAGGGAATTCCAGACTGACTAGTTAAAATTATATTCCTGGGGGTGAGGTGGGAAGCTGAAATTGCAATTAAATTAGACATTTAGTCTTGGTTTGGTGACATTGGCTTAGCACAAGTGACTCCATTTTGAGTCTGTTTCTTTTTTAACACTGGTTATTCAGACTTGAGTATTTGGCAAACATTTTCTCAAGAAGAAATGAAGTAAGTTTGTCACTTCAGGGAAAACAAGTATCTGTTGCCAATGATAAAATTAAAGGTATAAAAAGAAAATTAGAATCTTGGAAAATTTCGTCTACCACCATGACTTTGACAGCTTCCCAATACATAAAGGCTTTTCTGATGAAATTGGTGGTGATATTAATAAATGTGATTTTGTGTCAACATTTGGAAGATCTGAATAACTCAGTAAATCAGTATGTTTCAAATTACCAACATATGATGTTACAAAATCAGGCATGAGTGAAAGAGCTCCTCACAGTTCAAGAAGACAAATGGATTTTAATGTAATAGAGCATGAAAAGTTTGTTGGTATGGTTTCAGATCCCACATTGCAAGTAACCTTTAAGAAATTACAGCTTATTAAATTTTTGTATAGTAACAAAGAATAGCTACAAATATGTGAAAAGTCACATGGAAAGGCATGATGTCAGGGGGATTATAGGTAAGTTAAATAATTATTATAATAGTGGTACTTTTGCAAGAATATTAGCTACAGAGAAATGTTTTGAAGACACTAAACTACTTTGTTGAAAATATGTTTAGTTTATGAAGTGTTTCCTTGTGTGTAGATGGTATCTAAAAGCAGTAACTGGTTCATAGTTTTCTTTCCCATCAATGATTTACATGGTGAGGAGACATAAAAAGGGTTGATTCACCTTTCTAAAGGCTCATTTTGATTAACAGTACATTTTAAAGACAATATTTTGAATAATGACCTCAATTTTTAAGTTCCTTGTGAACATTTCTTTAATTCAGCCACTGGAATTTCCCAAGAAGAACTGACCTATTAACAGATAAGTTTAAAATGTCTTTGAAATACACTTTAGCTCTCAAGTGCCTCACAGATTAAAGCTTTGTTCTTGGCAATGCAAGAAATATACACCCTTTTTGAAAACTGCTTTTGGGAAAGAATATGCTTACTTTGGATGTTCCCTGTGAACAGTTAGGACACTCTCAAATAAAACAAATGTTTCTTTTATTTCAAGGCAATTGAATGATATTTTCAGATGCCTCCAAACAGACCTCAAAAATGATCCATGCCACTGTCGTTATTGAGTTCTTGGAGTGACCCTTCTGAGGGGGTCTCATTGGCCATGAAGGGAACTAGAGATCTTTTTTTTTTAAATATATATTTTAAAGATCTTATTTATTTATTAATGAGACACACACACACACACACACACACACACACACAGAGGCAGAGACACAGGCAGATGGAGACACTGGGCAGGGAGCCCAATGCAGGACTCGATCCCGGAACCCCGGGATCATGCCCTGAGCCAAAGGCAGACACTCAACCACTGAGCCGCCCAGGTGCCCTGGAAACTAGAGATCTAGATTTTAGGTACTAGTGTGTAGGGTTTGAATTATTAAATCATTTGGAAACTTGGCCTTGCAAAACAAAGAGATGAATGGTAGGGAATGATTCCATTTCTTACTAACCAGGGAATGATACTCTGGTGTCTGCTTTAGCTCTCCTCAGCCCCACCACACTGCTTTCTCTGTTTTTCAATATTTATGGAAACCCCAGAATTAAATAGCTTGTAGCTCTAGTCATAACTGGATTCATGGATGAATGGACTTTTCTTACAGATACAATGCTGGAATATAAGAAACACATAACTTGACTTACTAGGATCTTGAGATCTGAGTTCTAAGGGGTGTTTAAATGCCAGTTGTGTGATTTTTAACACATTACTTGATCTCTCTGGCCCTCATTTTCTCCTCAACAAGATGAAAAAAGTAGATGCCAGTTACACAGCTCTGTAACTTTATGAAAATTGTCCTATCTTTGGTTTGGGGTCAACAGAAAAGAATTGGCAAGAATCTCCATATACACTTTCCCCACCTTTGCAGATCTAAGCCCAATTTTATTTTGCTGTGCTTACATTTGGTCTCAAAATCACACTCATTTCAAGACTTTACAAAGCTACTACCAAATAATTAGAGTGTTTTCCAGCTGAGTTTCCAAATTAATTCCTGTTAGGATGACTTCTCTTTAAATATTTAACATGTATTAGATACTGTGTATCTGTCACAGTTCTAAGTACTTTACATGTATTAATACGTTGAATCTTGGCAATTTTGTTAGGCAAGTACTATTATTGCCTGCATTGAATGGAGCAGGAAACTGAGGAACAAGTGGTTTTTTTTTTTAAATATTCACTGTGTTCACTCAGCTGATAAGTAGCAGAGAGCTGCAGTCTCAACCACAACCCTGTGTTGTATTCAAAATACATTTTTGCTTGTTTTTTTTCCCTCTCATTTTTCACTGTTTATTATGTAAATATTAAAACATATATAAAAGTAGCAAGAACATTATAAATCTCTCTACATGTGTCCTCAACTTTGATAAGTATCAGAAGCGACAAGACATATTTTATTTGTACATCTTTTACCTTCTCCAGCCAGATTATTTTGAAACAAATCCCATGTATCATCTTTCCTCCATAAATACTTCAGTGGATATCTGTAAAAGATTCCCACCAATACCATTTCATACTTAAATTAATTAACGCATAAGTCCTTAATATGATCTAATATTTAGTCAGTGCTCAAACATTTTTGATTGCCTGATAACTGTTTAAAATTTGTTGTTTTATAGTTTGTTCAGATCAGAACCCAAAAGCATTTACATTTGCATTCAATTGATATATCTTTTAAATTTCCTTCAAACCATAGATTTCTCCTTCCTCTGTTCTCCCCCTTGTCATATCCTTGTGGAGGAAACTGGTCTGTTTATTCTGTAGAATTTCCTATGGTCTGGATATGTTCATTGCATTCTGTGTTGTCACTAACATGTTCCTCTGAAGCCTACAGTTCCCGTAAACTAGAAATTTGATCTAGAGGTTTGATAAGATGCAAATTTTATTTTCGGTAAGAATACCTCGCAGATGTATTCTGAATGTTTTATGTATCACACAAGTAGCCATAACATTCCTGGCCATTTTTCTTTTTGTTATATTCAAATGGGTGGGTTCTGGTGTTGTCATCCAGAGTCATTCTGTTAAATGGTTCCCTTTAGTTTTTCGTCTAATGATTTTAATATCCACTGATAACCATTGATTACATCCACTATTTCATTAAGGTTTGCAAGATGGTGATTTCTAATTATGTCATTCATTCTGCATTTGTTAGCTGGAATTCTGATACAAAAAAGAATCTCCCTTTATGAACTATTAGTTCAAGGTAGAGTCTACACATCTTTCTGCCTATCTTTCTGCCTATCTTGACAAATGTGTCTCACCTTTGGTTTCTCAAGCAATGTACAACTTAAATTAGTTACTGTAAGATGCATATGTTGGAATTTTGGAAAAGGCAAACAGTAAAATAAAAAAGAATGTTGAAATGTTAACATTGGTATGCCAGTCTTTTGACAACTCATTAACTGTTATAAGACATGAAAGATGTTTAGCTTAGTTTTCATATTAAATTCTTATCTTAACTTTTTATTACAATTTGGACTGGCTTACTCATTTATATGTTCAAGAAATATGACTTGAGATCTCACTATATATGCAAGGTCACTCTGCCAGTCACTGGCTACACAACACCAAACAAAATAGTCTCCATTCCCTTTGGGGTCCCAGTATAGTGGGAAAGAAAAAAATTAAATAATTATACAAATGTGATATGCTGTATGAATGTTTTATAGGGCTGTGAGAGCATGCAACAGAGAAGTCTCACAGGTGGAATGGCTAATCAAGGAGTCTGTCATAAGTCTTTGTTTCTTTAGAGTCTCCATTTCTAAATCCTGAACCATTGAGGCAGCCAACACTAATGCTTTAGGTGTTTATGGAAATCACAAAATGAACAATTAGATAAACTACAATAACTTCACTGAAACTTACTAGAGAGTGCTATTTCTCTGTATCTTTATGATTATTGTATTTCCCCCAGAGTGGCTAATAGTTAGCAAAATGTTACATGATCTTGATGGAAGTACTGATGGAAGTCCTGAAGTGTGGACAGAGACATGATTCAACCACAGTGACTGGCATGTGTCTTTTCAGCATTCTGTGCAGGGCACCGAGAAGTACCTACCACAGCACTGGTGCTACACACTGAAGTTCCTTGGCTTCCAAGTTAAAGTTCTCAACTTAGGAATGATATTAAAACTTTCTTCTTGACGTTGGAAATTCTATTATGCCAATTTTAGAATTGCCAAATACTTGCTCAGGAGATGTATTTCTGCAACATACTCAGCATATATGTGGCCAGAACCTGTTAGTGTGGGGCCATATAATGTATTATCAGCATTTTCATTGTTGAGGATGAGATTTTAGGATTTTTAAAAGAAGATTAAGCTGACCCTATGGTCAGTTACAAACCTCTTGATTATTCCACATTTGGGGATTTCCTTATTCTTTGGAGAAAGAATCCAATGATTTGTTAAGAACTAAGAAAAACATGACAAATGAAGTAACACATGCAGGAGAGAACTAAGACATGCTTTCCACAGGTATATGGAAACAAAAAAATCATATTAGGAAACTATTTGCCTTAATCTCAGAAGTTGAAGCATTTTTTTCTTCCCTACTTCAAATGAAGCTGTCTGACTTGGCAATGTCACACAGCACTGATTTCAGTGAGAAATCTTTTCAGTGTCCCTGGGTTCAAGGTTGAACATGAATATCCAGAACTATCTGAGAATGTCAATAAATGCTTAGTCCTAATAATCTGTGAGTTGATTCTTTTTTCTAATTTAGTAGACTAAGAGAGGAAGAAAGGAGCATGTGATAAAATGATGCTTCATGCTAATGGACCCTGGGCTTTTCTTGGTACTACATGCATTATCTCACTTAATCTTCATATTTCTTTTATGAGATTGATTCTATATTTTATAGATTAAAAAATGAAGCACTTCTCTAAGTTATTTATGGTCAGTCAGTAAGTGGTTTTGAAACCAAACATTCTAATCCTGGGAACCCTATTTTTATCTACTGGGCTACATTACATTCAGGAGAAATCAACTGACCTATGAATCAGGCTATCTTTATTGATCAAGGGTTGAACACATGGGCTGACAAGATTTGTAAATAATACCCCTGAAATAAAATAATAATTATAACAAACGATTATTAATATTAGGAGTTTTGATTATTTAAAATTCTAATGACTGAATTTCAAGTTAATAAAAAGCTAATGGTTTAATGAACTGAATGTTTAGTAAAAAGCTGACAGGAATCTTACTCTAGATTATACTACTGCAAAGAAAAATTAAATCCATGAAGACAAGCCCTAAGGTGTGGATACCAAGAAAAAGAAAGGAGTGGGAATAAAGTAGTAGAAGGGGAAGAATACAGGTTTTTCCTTGAGATTAAGAGTAGAATTGCTAGATCTGGTTTTGCATGGGGCTCTCCGGGCAGAAGTCTTCAGAGGTAGGAAGTAAATTCCCTGAAGGTGGGGCTATACCCATTTTGATCCCTGTATTTTAGACACACACAGAAATCACTGAAGGAACAAATGAGTGTTACAAGAATGTTTGACTCCTTATCGATGAAGCCCAGTGGCTTCATAGGGAATGAGGACAGAAAAGCCACGAGCTTCCCTGAGACTGAGATCCAGAGGTTAAAAAGGTTATACTATCCAAAAAAAAGGGTCAAGTATATTCGCATGGAGAAAGAAAAAAAAAGTGTACCGATTCACTTTCTAGAGTCAAGGCAACCTTTTACAGAGAACTTAATGCCTTTGGGGTCTATTGGTTGTTGGGGGTGTATTGGCCCCGGGCTGCAGGCGGCGCTAATAGTAGCTATATCAAACAACACACTTCTATCTTTGAGGGTAACTTGCCTAATATGGTAGCCATTAGCCAAATATGACTATTTAAATTTAAATTAATAAAAATAAATACAATAAAAAAACCAGTTCCTCAGTAAACCACATTTTTCAAGTGCCCAATAGCCATGTATTGCTAGTGGCTACCAAATTGGACAGCTCAGCTCTAGAATATTTTCATTATTACAGTTTTTTGAATAGTACTGCTATGAAGAATGAACAGAAACATAATTATTATGTTGAAGGAGTAGATCTCAATACAGTACAAAATAAATAAGTCAACTGCCATCATCATCAAGGCAGACACCAGCACAACAGAATCTTTATTTTTTACCCATACTACTAGATACAATTGTTTTTCTGGGGTTTGCTGTTCCCCACTTCTTGGGTGAAATCCAGTGCAGTTCCCATGACTTTTGTAGTTACTCTCAAATGGGATCCTTTATTCATGAAACTTATTTTAGTAATTACTTTGTCTAATTTTATTTAATAATCAAAATTCTAATCTTCACTACCAAGAGCTCCCTTAATGAATTCCCTTAAGAGTTCCTCTGGTTGGCATGTACCTCTCTCCTCTTCCCCTGGCTTTCAGCCCCTGTTAGATTGCCTTCTTTGGAAATAAGAAGGCTCTAGGCTGATTCTTGGGAAAAAATTCATTGCTGTATTTCTAGGACATATAACAATGCCTGGCACTGGTACTCAATATATCCTTGTAGTTAAGTAAATATAGCCACTAGTCTTGTCAATAAATGTTTAATTTTGTACTCAAGTACTTATCAGGAGTGGAAAAATAAGAGGTAGGCATTTAGGAAGAAATGGCATCAATGAACAAAATTATAGTATTAATTTTTTTTCATTGTAAATCTTTTTTTTAAATGAAAGTATAAAAAAAAAAAAAAAAGAAAGTATAGAGGCACCTGGGTAGCTCAGTGAACGTCTGCCTTCAGCTCAGGGCATCATTCTGGGATCTTGGGATTGAGTCCTACATCAGGCTTCCCACAGGCAGCCTGCTTCTCCCTCTGTCTGTCTCTGCCTCTTTCTATGTCTCTCATGAATAAATAAATAAAATCTTTTTTTAAAAAAATGAAATTATAATTCATAACAAATAAAATGCACAGATTTTAAGGGCTGGAGTTTGCTCGAATGCATACACCATGTAGCCTATATATATATATATATATATATATATATATATTTTAAAGATTTTATTTATGAGAAAGAGAGAGAGAGAGAGATTGAGAGAGAGAGAGAGAGACAGGCAGAGGGAGAAGCAGGCTCCATGAAAGAAGCCCGACGTGGGACTCTATCCCGGGTCTCTAGGATCAGGCCCGGGGCTGCAGGCGGCGCTAAACCGCTGCGCCACCAGGGCTGCCCTGTTCATTATTCATCTGTTAATGGACTTTAGGGTGTTTTTCAATTTTTAGCTATTATGAATAAAGTTGCTTTGAACATTCATTTTTTAAATATGTTTCCATTTCTGCTGGGGAAGTACCAAAAAAGTGGGACTGATGGATCATAGATAAGTATATATTTAACTTTTTCAAAGACTGCCAGAATGTTTCCTAAGTGGTTTTATCATATAATATTCCCACCAGCAGTGTATTAGAGGTTTGATTATTCCATATCTTCATCGATACTTGGTGTTATCACTCTAATTTTAGACACTCTACTGAGTATCAATTGGTATCCCATTGTGATTTTAATTTGCTTTTGCCTCCATGACTGATCTAGAGTAATTTGTACTTTTTCATATGCAAGTTGGCCATTTGTATATTTCCCTATAAATATTTGTTCAAGCATTATATCCTTTTAAAAATGTATATACATATAAATTAATATTTATATTAAAATTAATATATTAAAAAGGGATATATATAATATATTTTCTCCCAGTCTGTGACTTATATTCAGATTGCCTTAACAATCTTTCAAAATGTTTAATTTTGCTGAACTTGATTTAACATTTTTTCTTTTATAATTAGTGTTTACTAGGTCATATCTAGGAAATTATTGCTACATCAACACTGTGAAGGTATTTTGCCTTTTTTTCTAGAAACTATGTGCTTGACATATATACATATTTTTTAATTTTTTAAAAAGATTTTATTGATTTATGAAAGGGAGGGAGAGAAAGCACAAGCATGGGGAGGGGCAGAGGGAGAGGAAGAAGCAGACTCCCCGCTGAGCGTGGAGCCCTGTGGGACATGCAGCTCAATCCTAGGATCCTGAGATCATAACCTGAGCCAAAGTCAGATGTTTAACTGACTGAGCCACCCAGGCACCTCTTGATTTTTATATTTAAAAGGTCTAAGATCCATCTCAAAATAATTGTTTATGTAACATGTGAGATGTAAGCTGAGGCTCATTTATTTTCATACAGGTAGCCAATTGGTCCAATACCATGTGTTGAAAAGACTTTCTTTCCCCCATTGAATTGCTTTGGATTCTTAGTTTTAAAAAGTCAATAAAAAAGTAAAAATATGGGCTTCTTTCTTTTCTCTCTTTCTTTCTTTTTAAGATTTATTTGTTTTTAGAGAGAAAGAGCATGAGCAGGGGAAGCAGGGAGGACAGAGAGAAAGAAGCCGACTCCCTGCTGAGCATACAGCCCCCTGATGCTGCTAGGAGAGTGGGACATGGGGTGGGATTGGGCCTTGATCTCACAACCCTGAGATCATGACCTGAGTCGAAATCAAGAGCTGGTCACTCAACTGACTAAGCCACCCAGGTGTCCCATGGATTTCTTTCTGAATTCTTTATTTTGTTTCATTATCTTATTTACCTATCTTTATGCTACTATCACACTCTTTATGCTACTATAACATATTATTGTAGCTTTATATTGTCTTGAAATCATCAGTGTGTGTCCTTCAAGTTTATTCTTTTTCAAGACTACTTTAACTACTCTTGGTCCTTTGCATTTTCCTATAGATTTTATAAAGATTTTGCCAATTTCATTAAAAAAAAAAAAAAAAAAAAAGAGCAGGGCAGCCCCTGTGGCCCAGCGGTTTAGCGCCACCTTCAGCCTGGAGTGTGATCCTGGAGACCTGGGATCAAGTCCCACATCGGGCTCCCTGCATGGAGTCTGCTTCTCCCTCTGCCTGTGTCTCTGCCTCTCTATCTCTGTGTCTGTCATGAATAAATAAATAGAATCTTAAAAAAAAAAAAGATCCGGTTGATTTTGGCTGCTAAAACTTAGAATTGATAGGTTAATTTCAAGAGGATGGGTATCATAACAATATCAAGTCTTTTAATCTAGAACATGGTATATCTCAACATTTATTTAGCTCTTTAACTTCAGCAGTATTTATAGTTTTGCATATATAGATTTTGGATATATATCACTAAATTTGGCTCTAAGTATAGTATATTGTTGGAAGCTATTGTAAATGTTGTTTTCTTAATTTTATTTTTCAAATTTCATTGTTAGTATATAGAATGAAAATTAAATTTTTGTATATTGGCTTTATATCCAGTGACTTTGCTAAATTTATATATTAGTTATAACAGATTGTTTGAGGATTTCTTTTTTCTTCTTTTTTAAAAAAGATTTTATTCATTTATTTATGAGAGACACACAGAGAGAGGCAGAGACATAGGCACAGGGAGAACCAGGCTTCCCACAGGGAGCCTGATGAGGCACTTGAACGAGGACCCTGGGATCATGCCCTGAATTAAAGGCATGGTTCAGATGCTCAACAACTGAGCCTCCCAGGTGCCCCTGTTTGAGGATTTCTTAGGACTTTCCATGTCACTTGTGACTAAAGACTATTTTATAACTTCCTTTCCAATATGTATGTCATTTATTTATTTTTCTTGTCTTAGTCATTTGGATGGGATCTTCAGTAAGATGGTGAATAGAAGTGGTAATGTGGATCTGTTTCTTTGTCAACTCCAGAAATCTATGCTGAAACTTTGGCCAAATTGTAAACTTGCACATTCTCAGGACAAAAGTTTACAAGGCTGGACAAAGTATAACTACTGGAAAAGAATGACTACTAGAGTTCATACAGGATAAAATATTCAGGGTTGAACAGGAAGAGTGGAAAGGCCTTATAGAACAGTCAATAAAGATCCAATAAATGCTTAACCTACTTAATGACCTGTTCTCCCTATCATAATTAAGAGTTGGAACTGTCCTAATTCACTTATCCACCAAGCTGCCTTTAATGTTTTATTTTCCTTTCAAGGTACCATCTAGTGATGACCTTAAACAGATATATCACATCTTGGGTTTTGGGAAGTCCTCACTCAGATTCTGTAACACCCTGTCCCCCTATACATACCTATTCCCACTCTCAGTACATTAACTAAAGGAAATGGTTAAATGCCTTTCTTAATGTGAAAGTCATAACCTGTGTTAGGATTATGGCATAATATACACAAGAGTAGTTCAGAGAAGTATGGATAAAAATCTTGAAAAATAAGAAAGGAAAACCAGAATCAGAAAGAAATATTTAATAATAAGAATCATTAGATTGGGAGACATGTCCCAGGGAGAGTAGTGAAAGCATTACCATAATTTAAGGTTAATCAAGTTTATTGAAGTCTTAGAATACACATCATAAGGAACAACTCTTTGGCCAGAGCAATAGAGAAGATAACTTAATGCTTTTTCTCAGTTTTGGAAAACACTGCATTGGCACAGTTAAAAAAAAAAAAAAAAGTAGGGAAAAAACACCGCAGACAAAATTGGAGTTTTTTGCCTTGCCAAGAATAACAGGAAGACACTTATGCCGTCACTCAAAGCATAAAAATACAGTGAACTGTGGTTTAAATCTATCATCTGCCTTTGACGCCAAACTTTTACCAGCCATATAGTCTGTCTGCCTTCTTATTCTCTTTGAAGTATTTGGAAAGTAATTTATTTTGAGCCATTTTGGACTGATGCTGGTCCTCAGTTATGTGTCTGCTTCTCCCAATGAGCTGTTTAAGAATCAGCACACATAAAAGGAGTTCCAGGTTGGGCTAGACTTTCTGACTTTACCCAGTAAGGGAAGCTATGGGTGTAACAATGAGGGACAAAGAAGTACAGTGGTGAACAGGTTGAGGCATCATTGCCTTTTTAGTCTACAGTATAAGTTGTCTTTCTCTACCATTGTATGTCTCACTGCAATATAGTGCATTATACACTGGTAGGGGGGTCAAGGTACAGATTCATAGTCTAGGGAATCTTTTAGAACTAGTCTTTAGCTGAAATGTCTCTTATTTTGAGTTGCAAGTGATAAAAATTGAATGGGTCATAAGAAGAGATTAGTGAAATAGGCTAAAGTTGGTAGGGCACAGAAACTGGTTGAAATTGGTTATCAAAACAAAGAGGGATCTAAAGCAAGTAATAGGAGCTGGGCCACAAAACCAAAAGATCAAAGGTCCATGGGATGTGAGATAGAAAAACCTGGTCTAGTGAGTAAGTGGGGATGTGAGGGTGCTTTGAGCAAACACTGGCAACAGAGAGCTGCATTATCTAGGGCTGGAGTTTTACTTTCTCATGCTAGTATGAAAGTGGACCAAGATTAGAACAAGTAGTTGTATTCAGTTAAATGAGCTTCTTTGGCTTGGATTGAATTAATATAAACTGATAATGGAGGAAAGTAATAGAAATTATATTGCATTACTTAATTTCCTTTTAGAAATGACAATTTTATATATATTATAAAATACGATAGAAAAATTCTTGATGTCTGTTCCAAACCTACCGTGCTTAAGAATAATTTAGACAAAAAAAAAAAGAATAATTAGACAAAGGATTGTGTTATCTGAATTTAATAGTTGTGTACATAAAATCCTACATATAAAATATACATCATAATATGTGTTATACATTTATATTTATGCTATATAATATATATTTATATATGTTATCTGTGCCCCTGCTCCTCTGTGCCATTTTCACCTAGTATAATGCTTTGTATGCTTCAAGACAGGAAATAACTTTGTAAAAATATGAGCCCAAAGATAGGATGAGGTAAAGGAATGAGATGAAAAAAGAAGTTGTAGAATGATTTAAACAGATTATGGACTAATAACAACATTACCGAATTCATAAATGAATTAGAAAGGACAAGGAAATGAACAGGCATGTGAAAAACTGGATTTAATGGCATGGAGGCAGATGTGGAAATAATCACAGACAAAAAACTTGAGCTATTAGGGGTAGATGATAGTCATGAAAAAACAACATAATCTAGCATTGGAGGGCAGTTGGCATCCCTGAGATAAAGCTTTCCACTCAAGATATACCATAATAACAATTTTTTTTCTGAAATAAAGAATGAATAGAATTTACAGCTTGAAGGCAGCCTCGGTGGCTCAGCAGCGGTTTAGCGCCACCTTTGGCCTGGGGTGTGATCCTCGAGACCCAGGATTGAGTCGTGGTGTCAGGCTTCCTGCCAGAAGCCTGCTTCTCCCTCTGCCTGTGTCTCTGCCTCTCTCTCTCTTTGTGTCTCTCATGAATAAATAAATAATTAAAAAAAAAAAGAATTAGCTTGAGAGGGCACTTTGCATACTAAGAAATAAAGATAGAAAATTAGTGCTGTCTAGAATCTTGGTTAAGTTACTTTCAAATTACTGAACTAAAAAACAAAACAACAAAACAAAAAGCCCCACACAAACCCCCCCCCCCCATTTTTTTTTTTAAAGGAATTGCTTTAGATAGTTAGGCAGAAAAAGTGAGTCACCAAAGAGGAAAAAATTCCAGAATATAATGACGCATGTCTACAAGTTTCTGTAGGAACAAATGTCAGACCCTAGAATATTTAACCCAACCTACTGCAACTCAGGAAATAGGAGAAAAGGCAAACATCTCACATATGAAAAAAGTAAAGGACTATAGAGCTCAGTGAACGATTCTTGACTAAAATATTCAATAATAAAACCCAGACAATTAAATAGTTTTCAAAGAAATTAAAACCACCAGATTGGAAAATTGGTCAAATTAAGGAAAAACAAATACTGGTGGCTATTGAATCCATTTAAAAACAGGGGGAAAAACCCCAATTGTAGGAATTATGGTTGCAAAACAATAGAAGTGTTATAACCCTTAAATAAAACTAAGTAAACAAAACTAGGAAGGTGGGGGTACTAGAGGGAATGTGGCGATAATAATTGCTTCATTAGTAAGCAATTACTAATTGTAATTAGAGAGGAAAACCAGTCTGATATTGGGAATGTAGCTTTTAGAAAGTGATGTCAATTTAATTTTCTTCATATATTCCTACTAAAATTAGAGGGATTTGTAAAATCAATAAGTGATACAGAAAAAATATGTATGTCATGTTTAGCAATTTATTTGTGTTCTTTTGGCAAAATTAAATGTTGGGTATTTTATTCAGAATGCTGTAAAGAGTATGATCCCATTCTTATAAAATTAATTCCATCTATCTATTCTCCTATCTGATATTCCCTATTGTTCTATTTAAGTTTTACTAATTTCTATTCTTTTTATAGAGTTAACTTTTCTGTTACTTACTTTCATGTGAGCATCACATTAGCTATTTTCTAACAAATGACAAAACTCAGTATTTTCATCATTATTTAGTTGTGAATATATTTCTATTTTCTTTATAATTTCTCTTTTAAAACCATGAGGTTTTTTTTAAGTTATAAAAAAAATTTCATAGAGAAAGGATACTTTAGTTATTTTTTTGTTATTAATATTTCAGTTAATTCTATCCTATGTGGCTAATTGTACTTTTTATGTTCTTGGAAACAATGTATATTTTCTAACTAAAGGGAGAAAAATAATTTCTCTGGATATAGAATAGAAATATGGATATTAGATCAAGCTTGGTAATGTTTGATTCAAACCTTCTGTATCATGCTTATTTTTTGGTTTACTCTGATGGAGGACATGCTTTCTTCTTGGTTGACTTCTCCTTATATTGTTATGTTGTATTACACTTGATTTATATTAACTATCTTTCCTTAAATTGTATATTATCTGGTATTCACATTAGAAAGTAAGCTTTTTTGGAGGGGTGTTAGAGTTTATATGGAATATCTTTTTTTCATAATTGCATTTTTTAGCCTTCATGGTTTTATTTCCATTGTATGTCTTACAAGTAGCGGATAGCTGGATTTTATTCTTTATTTTATCCAAACTGTTCATTCCTTTTTTAATAGGTGCTCTCATTGCAGTTATATTTATCTTAATTATTAAAATTTGGACTTATTATTTCTGTCTTGTTTCGTGTTTTCCTGTTTACCACTATTTCTTTGCTCCATTTTTTCCTTTTAGTGTAGGCTTAATAAGCTTCATGTGTTTCTCTTTTATTTTATTTTCTCAGTTCCAAAACTAAATATTTTTATTCCTTTAGTGCTTACCCTAAACTTTCTATTGTCTTACTGTGTATAACTAGCTTTAAATGTTTTAATGGCATATAAGTTATTCATTATTGGTATAGAATATCATTTACTTAATAATTGGTAGGCTTTATTTACAACTGTTAAATATTTAGGCATAGGATCTGTGGGCCTTAATTTATACTCTTGCTCAAGGCCCTGCAAATATTAAGGTAAGCCTAGGAGAAAAGAGAACTTAGAGGAAGGAGTAGAATATGAGAAATAACAGTAGGTATGAAGATTAATAAAACCATGTCAATAGATTAATTAATCAGCAACTGTAAAAAAACTAATGATTTTGTAGATTCAATGCATGCTATATCCTATTATTCTAAATTTCGTCTTGACAATTATACCTTCATAACAACCTCAAAGTCTAGGTTCAAATTCAGATTTCTCATATTTCTTGGACTTTCAAGCCAGAAAATCATGGCTTGGGGGAGTGTGCTGCTGGCCTGAGTTCTGCAGCTTGTACTCATTCTGCTCCCACTCTGCCTCCATCCCACACAATTAAAAATCTTCCATACATGTTTATAGTTCTCCCCATCATACATCCAAACTCCTTCCACACCCTTGCAAACAGCCACCTCTGGGCCATCTCTTGGGTCACAGGGATGTGACCAGTGGTAGAAACTCCCACTCTTGGAACACAACTAGGGAAAGAGACCCATGCAGGATCTATAAGTAGGTTCAGGGCTGTTTGGGCAGGGAATTTAGGCATTCTGGGTACTGAGATCAGGGTCTAGAAGGTGGGCATATACCCTTTGCCCTGTAGATTCTATCTTGTGGTAGAGGCACAAAAAAAAAAGCAGAAAAGAGCTATAGCGTAGGGCTTAGGAGAGCTATCTGGTTCTTAAAGTGAAAATGTCATGAAACACAATCTTTGATAATTTTCTTCAGTGAGAAAATGCATAGTAAACAGTGTTTTCCCTTTACCTTTTGAATAATAGTTAAGCTAAGTTTTTTTTAAAAAATCTAAATTTATAATTATTTTCCATTAGTACTTTGAATGTATTATGCCATTGTCTTCTGATATCTGTTGCTTGAACTAAAAATCTGCTTTTAATTTCATTGCCATTTCTTTCTAGGTAATCTGCAATTTCACTACATGTCTCAGTTTGAATGGCAGTCATGAAATGTAGCCCTGCTTGTTTATGGACAGCAGCTTCATCAATCCATGGTCTCATCTTAGAAGGAAAGGATCCAGGAAAAATCTGAGGAGTCATTTGTGGAGGAGAGAAATCACACTTTTCTTTTGCTTTTTCTCCATTCCCTGCTTCTGCTTTGGCTTATTTGGAAAGGAAAGTTCACCCATAGTTTTGACCCTATGTTTTCTTGCACTTGGTGGCTGAAGAAGGCTGACTGTTCTTATCCATGAGGCTAGTTCTTCAGGTTAAATTTAGAGTATACTATACCAATCATGCTAGATGAAAGTAGGGAGAGAAGAGCCCAGTCCTGCCTCAAAGCCCAATAAGCTCTAGTATGAGTTGGCCAAGGAGCCATCCACCTGAAATGCTGGCATGTCATTCCTTATTTGGCTATTTGGCCTTGCTTCAATAACTCCCTCAACAGAAAGCCTGAGGTAGTGTAGGGTGGGATTTGGACACCAAAACTTTCTACAGAAATGTTTAACAGCATCAAATTCATCTTCTTATTTTGATAGAATATGTGATAAAACTAGAGAGGTCAAAGGATTTATTCAAGTCATAAAATTCATTACTAAAATAGCAGGAAATAGAACTTAGATCTAATGTCTAGTTAGGAATATTCCCAGGATCCTATATTAGTCTTTAACTTCTCTATTTTCTCAATCTGCTTCCTTCATGGAATGGAGTTTTCTGCATCACATTCCCTAATATAATCCTTAAGACAACTGCATGAATATGTACAGAGCAAATATTTTGGAGTCAAAGCTGGGGTTGAATTCTGCTTTTATCATTTACTAGCACTGGAGCCTAAAAATGTTAATCTCTTTGAGCCTCAATTTTTCATCTGGAAAATAGAGATAAGAATATTCATTTCACAGGGTCTTTATAAAAGGTCACTATGAAGCTCCTAGCACTATGCTTGGCACACAGTAAGAAACCAAATAAATGACGTTTATTTTTTTAAGATTTTATTTATTTGAGAGAGAGTGGGGTGGGGCAGAAGCAGAGGGAGAGGGACAAGCAGACTCCATACTGAGTGTGGAGCCTGACATGGGGCTTGATCTCATGACTCTGAGATCATGACCTGAGCCAAAATCAACAGCCAGTCTTAACCAACCAGGCACCCCAAATGATTGTTTTTTTCTTAAGGTTTTATTTATTTATTCATGAGAGACACACAGAAAGAGAGAGAGAGGCAGAGACACAGGCAGAGGGAGAAGCAGGCTCCATGCAGGGAACCTGACATAGGACTCGATCCTGAGACTCCAGGCCCATGCCCTGGACTGAAGGCGGCGCTAAACCACTGAGCCACCCAGGCTGCCCGATGACTGTTATTTTTATTGTTTGTTTATTAGTGTTTTTCATTTGAACACATTGACTTTTGCCCCATCCTGACCTATTTATTGTTACCTTTATCCCATTTTTATGTATGTGTGTGTTTGATGAATTTATGGAATAGTCTCTAGATATAGATATATCTCACTTGCTGCTAGGGTAGAATTTCATACACTGTGCAGGAAGACTGAGAAGTGGTGACTGATATTATTAAATGATAAATGAACAGTTGACAAATGGATCATAGCCATTCGATGCAGAATTAGTGCTTGGAGTTTGTTCATAACTCGTTAACTCCCACCCCAGCTTATGAATCATAGCCCCTGAATGCCAGCCTCAGGGACATGGAGACAAACTTCTCCTTGACCGCATAATGTCAGAAGGCACTCATTAGTGTGAGTGTGTTAAGACACTCAGCTACTGTATAATTAGTGTGTCTTGGTTCTTTTTCCCGATATTCCACCATTTCCCCCCATGTGCCCCTGTGTTGTGTCACCCTGTACTGTTTCTCACTGGAGATTCCCACAGGCACTCCTGACTGCTTTCTGGAAAGTTAGGGATAGGACTCAATTATGCAATTTTAAGGGGTTTTGTTACATTTCCATGTAAATCATCAGAGAAAAAGAGTGTGGGGTAGATGAGCGGCTTTCTTTTAACTCAAGCCTGTCAAGCCATCCAACCTGACAGGATAACATTTCAACTGCAAAGGGGGAAAATATACTATTTACCCTCATGATTCTTGGGAAACAAGGAGAATATCTATTTCTTGGATGAAGCTTATGAGATACAAAAGCTACTCATCCTTAGCTTCAGAAAACCAAAGTTGAAAGATATCGTTATGAGGAGGCCCAGTCAAGGTACAATTCAAGGAACTTCAAGCAAAAAATGGAAATGGGGACCATTCTTTCCCAAATAATACTAATGTAGTTTCAGATTTTAAATACATAACTGTGAAGTCCCTGTGCTTGGTGTGTTAGAGGCAACACTTCCTGAAGGGCAGTTTGAGCAGTACATGGAAGACAATAGAAAACATATGAATATTAACTTTCAGTTAAGACAGATTCCTGATCTCATTGTCGGCATTTACTACTAACTGGTCAACTCCGATAAGCTGTTTTCTATATATGTTTCAGTTCCTCACCTGAACATTGCGGCTATTTAATATCTATTTCATGGAGTGTTTGTTTTGAGGATTAGAGGAGCTCATCTGTATAAAACATTCATCACAATAAATGGAACTTATTAGAAGTTCAATAAATGGCAGATTTCTTAGGTGGTGGCCAAGTCATGTGTGCTTGCTGAGCTAAATTAATCAAATATTTATTAAATACCAACTCTGCTCCAGATATTTTGCATCAGACACTGTCTAAGCACAGGGATGATCTTGTTGCTCAATCCTTAAGATGTGTTATGTCCACTTACCATGTCTTTTGACCATTTTGTTTTTATCTCCAAGACACCATAAGAGAGAGACTTTGTATGTCTTCTATTAATGTATCCACATGGTATAGAAGAGTAGATAAATTGAACAAGTATTCACTGAGGGTTTATTTGTACCAGGCAGTGTTCTAGGTATTTGGCATATATAAATGTTCAAATCAGGCCCAGATCTGCCCTTGGGAACCTACATTTTGGAGGAATGAAGCTACATCATCATCATCATCTCAATAATAATAACAAATAATATTTGCCATAAACCTTTTTTTTTTTTACCTGTGTCTAGGAAATTTCGCTGAAGAACAGACGCAATTCAGAAATAACTCTCCACTAGGCAGTGTGATGCCACTATGAGCTACTACCACAGATGCCATCTTTTGCAAGGTCACCAAACTTTCTTACAGCTTCTGTAAAACTGACATGTGAATATGTGGTCTAGGAGGACCTCAGGCTCATCTGGGGAGATGGGTTTCATACTGACATAGTGTAAGATTCTGCCCATGAAACCACTTTATTGGTCCCCACCCTAGAAGGCAGCGTGGGGCCAAGCACGGGGCCTGGGTGGTTAAGCAAACTTGCTCTGACCAGTAGGTGTGTGCCTGCTGCATTTCTAGATCTGTTCTCCTGGGGACCGAATGCCTCCTTCATCAAGAAAGCTGCCAGCATTCACAATTGGAACATATACAGGCCAGCAGGTTCTGATTAATCCAAATTGGAACTATTCAAACAGTCACAAAAAGAGATCTTTTCCCCTGAAGGAATTTACATGTGAAGAGAGACTAAGATGGGAAATAAACATTTCTATAATGATTAAAGTTAATTGGCTTGAAAGGATGCCTCTGAAAGAAATGCTTTCTGGTTTTAGTTCCAATCTATTTCGGGACAAGCCTGTTTTTCATAAGATTGGTAACTGCAAACAGATACTGCCCTTTCATTGGAAACAGATGGTACAGGACATAATTAAAGAAGTATGCACTGGCATCTCAAATAACTGCTTTCAATTACAGCATTTCAAGAGTATTAAGGGGAAATATTTTAAACAAGACCACTGCAAAAATAGATTTTGTCATTAACTTTGAAATAATATTTGACTTAAGGCTGAAATTTCCATGTGCCAGGTCTGGATCTCACAAGCTGATGCTGATTGGTGCAAGAGAAATTGAATCATTATGGTCCTATCGTTCAGGGAGAAAAAAATCTCTCTCTCTCACTCTCTCTCTCTCTAACACAGAGAAAAACTGTATTTTTCCTCTGGTAAGACTTGCATTTTATTTTTGCACATGAATCTCAGTTATATTTCACAACCTTGAGGGACTTCCATAGTGAAACCGTTTCTAAGTCCAAGATTGTTTGTTACTAATGTGGTTGTCTCTGTGTCTGTAGGCAGTGGGTATAGGCCTGCCCCTCACCATGAAGCATGTTTATATGCCCTGTAGCCCACAATGTTAAGTATACACTGTACATATTCATGCTGAGATCTATACACAAAACCCCCAAATTAGATAATGTGCAAAATCGGCAGATTGCCTAGGCTGGTTCATTTGCAATCTCAAGTTTGCTTATTGTGATTTTTCATGGAGATTATAACAATTATAAGATAGTTGTATAACATTGACAAGTTACAAAATGCTTCCCTTCTATTGTGCTGTGTAACGTACTGGAATGCTGTTTATTTCTCTCAGTAAATATTCATTGAGCATCTAATGCATGGTAGGGACTGTGGTATACCAACAGATAAATAATGAATGAAGACAACTGCTTACCTGCCATCCATCCTTACCTGCTTAAGATCAAATGGTGGGGACAAGTAGGATACAGGATGGTAAATTCTGTGGTGAACGGTAGTCAGAATGGCACAGAAATGCTGAATAGGGGTATTTCACCCAAAAAGTGGCTTCTCCTTAAACTTGGTTTTAGAAACAATAGGGTAAGGCAACTGTACTATGCAGACATCCCCCACTTTCCAGAAGATTGCAGTATACCACTTTGCCTTGTATCCATTTTCATTAACAAAAAGAAATCAGAAAAGGATTTTTGCTTTCACACACAAAAAATATGAAAAGTGAAAATAGCACGCAGTTTTTGTTTTGCAGAGCTGTTATAAAGGCTGCCAGTGACGGTGATGCTGCCGAGTTCCTTCCCTGGATCGACACTCAGCATCTCAGCATCCAACTTTGAACTGTGTCTTGTGAGCATCTCTGCTTTATCTCGATTTATTCTGTGCATTCATCAGCCAGATGTGCCCTAAGGTATCCGACAAACCTAAGAGAGGTTATTTTTTTGGGTCTGGGAAAGCTCAGAAGTTTTTCCCATGTAAATTAATGGTCATTGCTTCTTCATTTTACCTCATTTTTTATTATGAAAGATTTTATAGGAACATTTCACTTTCAGATAGTGAGGAAAACTCATATATCACCTCAGAGGCTCAAACACGTATCTTTTTAACAAGCTAATGGCCCTTAATGGCAATAGCAGCTACTGGGCAGATATAGTACAATTTATTGATGATTGATAGGCATTAATTGATCAATAGAAACAGCAAACATTTACTTTTGATTTTATGTACACATACTTGTGTACGCACATTGGGAGAGACAGAGATACAGAGCATACGCATGAGGCACACTACTCCTGACCCACTTAGAGTTGGGCGTTAAGCTCTGTCTAGCTGTGGGTTTGGGTTAGGTCTAAGCTATCCCTGCTGTCACTCCCTTGCCTTGCACTAATGATCTGCATTCCTTATATGGCTGGATGAGGGCTTGTGGTGAATAACAAATAAAAGGACAAAATATTAAACAGTCCATACATCTCTTTTCTCACCATATGGGTAATAGGTGGAATGTTACAATTGGATTTTTGGTCTATTTAAATACTTTTGGGGTAATTAAGCCTTTGGAGAGTTTAGTAATTTCCTTCAAGATTATACTCGATATTCAAATTCCTCATGAAGACATTCAGATTAATCCTACCCAATAATTAGCTTGTCTTTATTTTGGATACTCTAGTTTCTGTGTGTGTGTGTGTGTGTGTGTGTGTGTGTGAGAGAGAGAGAGAGAGAGAGAGAGAGAGAGAGAGAGAGAGAGAGAACTTCATATCCTATATCCTTTATTATTATTTACAGGGAGTGAAGTTAGGTAGTACCATGAATGTTAATGCTGCTTGTTCACGAAAAAAGAATTCTGGACTCTGGATAAGGGAGGGGTGATGGGGATTTAGAACCTTGAATGATGATAAGAAGTGAGGGAAGAAAAATTCTTTTAATAAGGAAACTTCAAATTCTTCAAGTGAAAGTACTTTTTGTAGGGTTGGGGGTGATTCAGATTGGTAGACTGAATGACTCTTATTCTCTGCCTTCCCTGCATCCACACTCTTGCCGCAGCCTCATCCTGGAGGATGCGTATTTCCCTGCTTCTTTGGGCTTGGCCATATGACTTGCTTTGACAGTGTGGATGGGAGTTACAGGGCCAGTTCATGCTGATTTTAAGAGGTCTTACATGCTTCCTCTTCCTCTCTTTTGCCTCTGCTCCTTCTGTGAAAGAAATATGCCTTGCCCAGTTCTCAATGCCAGGATAATACAGACATGTGGAGCAGAGCCACCCTAGCTGGCCCAGAGAAACACAATCACCCAGGGATCCACACAGCTGAGCTCTGCCTCACCTCAGCTCAGCAAAGCCACAGACTGAAAATAAATGATTGTTTGTTTCATTAAACCAGCGAGTTTGGGGTCATTTGTTATTCAGAAATATTGTGTCAAAGCCAATCCAATTCATACATTATAGAAGAAATGTTGGTTTCTAATAGGGGAGAAGAGCATGGAGCTGGAGATGGGCTTCTTTCTGGATCTTCTCTTGTTCCTCCATAATCTCTGGAGAGGCAGCTATCCAGGCAAATTCTTGGCCTGCCTGGTGGTTGGCTGACTTCCTTCACTTGGTGAAATTCATTTTCTGTTTGCTTGACCAGAAACTCTGCTTCAAAATTTAGAGCAAGGTCACACAGTTTGAGGGGTAAGAAGCTATTATTTCTGATTCACAAATCTTCAAAATCCAGTAATAATCAAACTAATGTAGTCTAGGATCAGTAGATTAGTTTAGGATCGTCTATGCTTCTTATATTCTAAAATATCATGCTTCTTGAGTATAGAATTGGAATTATCCAATCATTTTTTTGCCAGGTTCCATGCTAAGTAAATACAAAGATTCATTCATTCATTCACTCATTTATATATAGTCTTTTTCTAAGGGTAGTTCTCCAGTGATGTGGTCCTTACTGTCTGCCAGGCAGGTGGTCATGCCATCCAAAATCCCATTTTTCATATGTGCTTTTAGGATCATTTTTAGTGATCCTAAAAGTGACTGCCCTAGGTAAGTTTCTCCAATGCCATCCAAAATCCCATTTTTCATATGTGCTTTTAGGATCATTTTTAGTGATCCTAAAAGTGACTGCCCTAGGTAAGTTTCTCCAATGAAACAGTCTCTACAAAAAGGTCGTTGGCAATTTCAGAAACAGCTCTGGAGTTAGGTTGTCCCTTATGGATAGTAATACAGGAATTTAAATTCTACTAAAGGACTAAATGTTAAAAGTTCCTGGGTTGCAAGGCCTATGTTGCAGAATCTGGATAATCAGCTGAATTTTCAATTTGTCCCTCCTTTCTCCAAGTCATTCCCAGTGTCACCTAAAAGCTTGTGAATTCCTTCTTGCCCAACTTTCTCAAAACATTAGATTTGTATCAAGTGATTTATGAAGACTTATGCTGAGACTTGAAGTGATATAATCTCTCTTAACCAATACCTTATTAGGAAATCCAATCACATATACTTACAGAGACCGAAGGTTAATTGCCTCAATAAGCATACATTGGAAATGCATGACTGATTGGTGCCAGTTAGCAATTGAAATCTATCTCCTAGGTCAATGACATCCATCCTCTCACCTTGATTTCAGAAAAAAAAATGTTTCTGCTGTACATGATTATAAGCATGAGGTGATGATCAGATACCCAAGTGGAAATGTCCTGTCATACCACTTGAACTTCACTGAAGATATACATCTAGAAAATATAGTCATAATCATTATCATAACAGCTAGGGTATTTACCAAATTTAGGATCAACAAGCAAGCTGTGCTTTACTAAGTGCTCTACTTATATTATCTCATTTAAATCTCACAGCAATCTTACGAAGTGGTAAGCATTAACAACTTCAGAGATGTTAAACCACTTGCAGTTAAAAAGTAGTCAATGTGGAATTTGCACTCTGGTCTATCAGACTTCTCAGTTACTGCTTTTCACTACTTTGCTAAAAGCATAATTTTGCTTATTCTCTCAAAAGACTAGGACATTTTTTCCACTTGTCCTTTCTACAAGGAAAGGGTAGTCTTAATCCTACTTTACACCAACTTTCTCTTGGTAGAACTTCAAAAACGTTTACCAGCTTCTGAAGGTAGCTGTGAGTGACCCTAGCTCTTTCTCATTTCCACTCTCTTTCGGTTCAATCCAATGGTTACCACATTGAAGTTTCAAGCAAGATGGGTTTATGCAAGAAATATAGAAAAGTCTACACTGTTGCTGAGAACTTCATAAGGCAGCAGACATAAAAACTGTTGTGGCCTTACACAAATGAAGGCCTTACCTCCTGAGTTTTACGGTAAACATTAATTTAAAAATAAATCTCACATATTTCATTTGCTATTTTTTTCTTTCTGAAAAATCATAAAGTATTCCCAAGAGATTACCTGGGGCTAAGGAGAGTAAATCACTGTTTTAGTCATACTGAAGGTTTAAAGAAAGTCTACTTGAAGAGTTTTCATGTGGCAAACTGTCTAGGTCCTACTAACTGGACAAGTCATACAAGTTAAAAAAAGAAAAGAAAAAAACTTTTTCAGGACTATGAGAAAAGCATTACTCTATGCTATTTAGAGAAGCTTGGGAGATTTTTTTTCCCCTTTGGTAAATGCCACAAAAGAGGCATTTCTCATGAAAACTTAACTGAGAGGCAGGCTGTAACATGGTGAGACTTGGCCTCTGGGAATAGTTATGGGAGAGAGCATGGAGCCAGGACCAGTAATTATGAGACACCAAGGAAAAAAGCAGAGGTTGCACAGACGTAAAATATTCCGAAAGCAATCATGGAAGTGGAATGAAAGGAAGAAAGAGAGTAAACGCTTGAAATAAAAGTAGTTCTCACCAGACAAAAACCAACAGCATTCACATCTGGTGTAGCAGAAAATGTATTAGATTTGGACATATCCTGGAAAATATATTGAAAACTTGGATATATATTTAAAACTATGCTGGATCAAGAGAACTGGGACTTGAATTTTGGACCTATACTTACCATGTGCGTGACCTTGAGGATTTACTACAGCTCCAAATCCATTATTTGCAAAATGGAAGTCATGAAACAACATATATGGAAGGATCTAGCATACTTAGTAAGTGTTCAAAATGTATTTGTTGAATTTAAATCATATAGCCAGTTCAATACTAAAGGCAAGAAAGCCTATTATGGCTAACAGAACTTGAAACGTAATGCTCAGACCTCAGCTTTCTCAAAATCAGTCACTTGGTAAACATCAGGACAAGATGATAGAGTTCTGCTACAGAGCTGAAAACATATGACGTGGAGTCACTGAGTGCCCAAGCAAACAGCACTTGGAGAGGCACTCAGTGTGGAAGAGAATGGGAGCCAAGTGGTAGGAGTGGAAGGTAAAAAAGGAACAACTCTTGGACACTACTTCTGTCAATCAAGTTTAGGTGGCAGACACATGTAGCAAAGTCTCCCTGTAAAAAGAGCACAAGCTTTGGGATCAGACCTGTTTTCAAATCTTGATTTTGCTTGTGTGACTTGAGTATATAGCCTTTTCTAAGGCTCAGCTTCTGCATCCATAAAATGGGAACAAAAACTGTTAAACTGTACTGCCATTTAAATGTTACAGATGATTTATGAAAAATGCCTTGCAGTTAGTAGACATATGATGCATGGCAATTACTGTTACTTAAAAGCCACAGCTCCTGTGGAACAGAAACTGAAATTCATGAATCTTTGCATCCTTCATTGTGTTTAGTACGATGCCTGTCATATATTAGGTATAATAAATCTTCATTAAATGGATAAATAACAAAAAAATTTGTTCAATGCTCTTGCCTTTTGCACTAATTGCCATCAGATGGAGCTTTTGCCTCATTTGAGAGTTTTTCCCCAAAAAAGACCAACTGAACACCACCTTTGACTTCAGAGCCTATCTTCAGGACAGAAGAACTACAATAGACATAAATTGGCTGTCTGGGGGTGCTTGCCTATTAACGGCACATTCAGATCCCACCTAAACGTTGGTCATACCTTTGGTTTTGGACTCAGTCCTATATTCATTTCCCAGCGCCATCATGTCTGACAAGTCACTTTGGGAAAGTTAGTTACCTCTTTGAACTTAATTTCCTCATCCATAAATAATGACCTTAATGGTTGATTTGAAGATTGAATGAGACAGCATATGTATAGTGCCAGACATATAATAGGCAGGGCAAGATTTGAAACTCAGTGTATGACACCAAAGCTCAAACTCCTTATATTACATTTGATTTCCAAAGGATTTTAAGCTCCTTGAAGAAAGGAGTCATATCTTATTTAGAACCACTTTGCATATACCTTGGTGCCTAGCATAATGCAGGGCAAAGAGTAGACATGTAATCAATACTTGTGGAGCTGAATTGCTTCCAACTGTTATCCATTCTCTAAGTGAATCAAGAACATTTCTCCTGGAAAATGTGCCTTTGGGCACAGGGAACCATAATTGATTCACAAAAACAAGAATACTAAAGAAAGTTTCTTTCCCTTCTTAATATTATTAGACTAGCTGTTTGGAGAAAAAAAAGGACATTCTATTTTTTCATTTCAATAAAGCTTTAGGCGAGTGAAACACTTAAGATGCTTTCAGATGCAAAGAACAGAAAACCCAAATCAAACTGGCTACAAGAGTAACTACATTTTTTTTGACTTACATGCTTGGAAGTGTGTGTCAGGACTGGCTCATCCAGCTCAATAATATGATCAAGGATTTAATTTCTTTTTGTCTCTTTTCTGATAACAGTGTTGGCTTCATCATGGATGTGAGTTGCTCACTAGTAGAAAATAGGCTACATGTTACCTCATTCATTTCTGGAAAGGAAAAATGAAAGAAAGTATGCCACTCCCAAGCACAGAACATATTTTTCCCTTTGTAATGTTCCCACACTCCAACAGCAATTGTCTTCAATGGAATGCTATGCACAGATAGGCTTAGATTAGTGATCCTGGCAAAGGATATGATATTATGGGGTCAATTCCTGAAATGTTATTGTTTCTACATAGAGGTGGAAGTGGAATGAAGGAAGGGATGACGAGGATTCAGTCACTATGCCCCAGTAAATATTATTATGCTCATAGTAAAGATGTGGAAGTTTTTTCTAGATGATATAGTTGGGTTGATCAGTAGCTGATTAAATATTTCCATGGTTAACAAGTTAGAGAGAGAAGTGACATATCACATATCAAAAATCTTCCATTCCCTCACTTTGCCAGCTCAAACTGGGTTAGGTGCTCCTCTACTTTGCTTTTCTACAAAACTATGAATCATTTCACATAAATACAGCATATATATTATATATTTATATAATTAATTTCCAACCCAACTAAAAGGCTGTTGAAAGCAGGAGCTGTGGCTTACTCATCTTTCTAGCCTCAACACATCAGGATCTGACATATAAAGAGGTCAAATGTCAAATAGTAGTTAATGAGCAAAAAATGGTAGAAATTTCAGGAAGGAAAATTTCAAATCCTCACATGGATGAAAAGAAAACTTCCTGACAATGAATATATTATGTAAATTACTAGCAGTCATCAATAATTATAAAGAAGATGGATGTTGGATTAAGATACCTTTAAGGTCTGTTTTGATCCTGGAATTCAATGATTTTCCAAGTTTACTGGTGGTTATCAAAATGTATACCTCATGATGGTAGCCCAGATGACTCCCATATAGATATCAGGACATTCTGGGTGGCAAGAAGGTGTTATAATCAATTGTTTGCCTCATGAAAATTGGAACCTTCTCTCCAGAGCCATGATCTCTACAAAGGGAGCACATTCTATTCTCTATGTCACGGTGATGAGCAGTCCTTGCTGTGATTGTGATCTGGTGTGCACTCGACATTCTCTTAACTGCTTATAGGCCAGATTCCAAGACAACAAGAAACTGAAAGCAGCTCATGAACCCATATAAGACCAGGAATGGAGAAAGAATTTTTAACAGCTCAAGACATCTTTAGCTCAGTCTTTAAGGAAGAGAATAAGTAAACGCAGAAGTCGACATGGCAGACATTCAGTGTTTACCTAGTGCTGAGTACTATGCAGGCCCTCCAGTTAGGGGGATAATGAATACATGGAGACAAGGTTCTGGCCTATAATAGAGTTTAGTTGGATATTTGCAAAATGCACACATGCACAAACACACACAGAGTACTTGAGAAATGTACAGAATAACATCCAGGACAGCAAAGGTTTATCAGACAATATAAAATCCAGGAATGTTCTACACAGCATAGCCTTCTACTCACATTTTCCCTCACATTTCACATTTCTAGTCTTTCCTAACCACTCAATCTGCTTCTAATATGACACTTCATCTTATTAGAACTGACTTTCTTAAACTCTATGACTTCCCTAAATATTTCATTCAGCCTTAGCTTGCTCTCTGTTGAAGTCATATTTTTGACACCATTTATAAAAATGGTAAATACATCATATACACATCACTCTTACTCCTACCATTCAGATAGAATCACTGTTAGTGGTGTATGTTCTCTTGTTATATGTGTGTGTGTATTCTTTCACAAATTTCCAGGGTTTTCCTATGCTATTCCTAGAACATTACTTATGTATATATGTAAATAGAAAAAGATCTAGAAGGATATATGCAAAATTGTTAACTGTGGTTTTCTCTGGGGGAGTTAGAGTGTTAGAACTTTCATTCTATTGGCTTTTCTATGTTTTTGTTTTAAGCAACAAGGAAGTATTTAAATAAATTAGTCAAATTTCTAAAGGAGGAAATACAATCTCTAGGCATTATGCAGTTACCAACAAAAAGTGCCTATTTCTTTAATCTGACTCCTGGCTGTGGCCATCATCCATGCGGACATGGCAAGAAATAAAATTATTCAATCTTGATCATAAACTTTTCTTTTTTCCAGAGGGGAATAAAGACAGAAAAATGAGAAAGAAGAGTCTTGATTTTCTACCAGAGCCCCAAAGCACTTGATGATTAAGAGAACAAGTGTCAAGGGATAAAGGACACTCCAAGTTGGAAAAGGAATCTTTCTTAAAGGGCTTCTCAGAGGAAAGGAGTCTTTTATAGAGAAAACAGAATCAGCTGCAAATTAGGGAGCGTGAATTTTAACTTCAGTTCTGCTAAAACCTAGATCTTTGAACTTGCAGGAATCATGGCATTTTCCCTGGCTTCAGTTTCTCACCTTTTAGGATAGATAATGCCAGAATATTTGAAAACTGAAAATTACTGGAGACTCTAAACTTTTTAACCTTGCCAAGTAAAGCCAATGAAAAGGAAAACACAAACAAACTACCAAACAAAAAGCTGTCAGGTTTCCATCATCATTTCATACATGAAAGGACACGTTAGTGTTAAAAGTGTAAGGACACAACTTACATTTAAAAAATTAGCTTTAGGGACGCCTGGGTGGCTCAGCGATTGAGCATCTGCCTTCAGCTCAGGGTGTGATCCTGGAGTACCCGGATCGAGTCCCACATTTGGGCTCCCTGCATGGAGCCTGCTTCTCCCTCTGCCTGTGTCTCTGCCTCTCTCTCTCTGCGTGTCTCTCGTGAATAAATAAATAAAATCTTAAAAAAAAATAAAACAAAAAATTATCTTTATGTAAAAACTCTCAAAACATGCCCTTGTTTGTCTCTTTGCCTCATGGGCAAGAGTAAATTTTTCCGTGGACTGCCTTTGGGGACCTCAGCAGGAATTCCTCAGATTTCTTCTTGGGGCTATTGTGCTGGCAGGCTCTGACCCTGAGCCTGACCTCAGACAGCACACTGAGTGGCCAATTCAGAGACTGAAAAGGCAAAGTAGGAGCCACACCGCAGAGCACAGAAGTTCAGCACTGAGAAAATAATCATTATTGAAAAACTGCTCCATGCCAGGTACTTACTCATCTGGGTGATGGAATTCCATGGAGAACAAAACAAAACACAGGAGCCATCTTCATGGAACTTATTATATTCCATTAGGGGAGCCAGATTATTAACAAAAACACAGAAAATATAGAGTATATCATAGGCTCTTATCTACTATAGAGAAAAATAAAGCATAACAATTTTGATAGGTAGTCATTTAAGTGTGAAAAGTGATCCAAAAAGGTCTGAGCAGCATCTAAAAGAAAAGGAGGGAGTGAGCTATGTAGACATCCAGGAGGACCAGGAACTACAAGTGCCCTTAGGCCAGAAATGTGCGTGGTATAGTCAAGGAACAGCTATGTACAGAGAGGTAAGGATGAGGAGGAAGCAGAAGTCAGAGATAGTAAACACATAGGACCTTTCAAGCTCTGGGAAGGACTGGCTTGATCTGAGTGTATGGTGGGCAATTGGAAGGCATTGTGCAAAGGAGTGACACAGTTGGGCTTACGTTTTAATAAAATTTCTCTGCTACTGTATAAACTCTGTGTGGACAGAGGTAGAAGCAGGGAATCCAGACGATGTCATTTCCAGTCTGGGGAATGAAAAAGAAATTTAACCGAAGGAGCTACCTGAAACATATCGCTGCTGTGCTCTTGCTGCTGCTGCTGCTGCTGCTTTCAGGGTTGGGGAAGTAAGGAAACAATGTGTTATTCAGTGGGAGGAAGGCTAAGATTTAGAAATATATAACTGTATCTATGTATGTATATATATTTACTATATCTCTCTCCATATGTTTGCTACATATGTCTATAGATATTTGCTTACTTTGTATACTACACATGAGACATTTCTCTTTGGCTACTGAATAAATTATTTTCCTTTAGTTCCACTGGCAATTTTAGTTTCCTTAAGACTTTCCTTCTCATTTTTACTTTTATTAGCTAATTATCTTATATATTCCATGGAAACCCTGTCTTAGTCAAGATGGGCCAGGTTATGCTGTAGTAACAAATGTCAAAATCTCGATGATTTAAAATCATGAAAATATATGTCTAATGTGAATTAGCAGGTGGACTGTGATAGTCTAGGTTACAAAGAGACCAGACTGAAAGAAGTTTCATCTCCACATTTGGATCCACAGTTGCTGAGGCAGGAAAGGGATACATGGAAAATTCTCTCCTGCCTTTTATTTTTTTATTTTTTTATTATTTATTTATGATAGTCATACAGAGAGGGAGATAGAAAGGCAGAGACAAGGCAGAGACATAGGCAGAGGGAGAAGCAGGCTCCATGCACAGGGAGCCCGACGTGGGATTCGATCCTGGGTCTCCAGGATCGCGCCCTGGGCCAAAGGCAGGCGCCAAACCGCTGCGCCACCCAGGGATCCCTCTCCTGCCTTTTAAAGCCCAGAAATAACATATACTGTTTTCCCTCACATTTCACTGGAGTAAGCCATACAGCCATATCTAACTTCAATGAGGCAGGAAAGTGCAATTGTACAATATATCTGGAAGAATATTAAGTGGAAAAAATTTGAACAGTCCTAATGGCCCCCACTGTCTGGCTCTGTTTCTGATTGGATCCCAGAATTTCCTTGCTTTTACTTTTCCAATTTGAGGTTCGTTGTGTAAGTCTTTCCTGCTTATCTTAATTAAGATTTTTATGACCTATAAATTCCCAAATCACTCATGCCACTCAGATGACACTGAACATTGCCTTATACTTGTTTTTGGATAGACAAACAAGTGGTATCTGCTGTTCTGAGTGCACACCCATCCTTTTCTCTACCTGACTAGGATGGTCTTCGTAGCCAGAAAATCAATCCAAAGACGTCCTAGGGAAAATATCTTGCCCAAAGATAAAAAACAGACGTAACTGTTTCCTTTAGATCACTTCTGGTTTTTGATAATACAAGATTTACTTCCCATCTGTCATGCCCTCTTGGATTTTCAATACATGTGGCAATGGCAGCAAGCAACTTCAGATTTTCTCTGCTGCCTGAAGCCAAGCCAGAGTTAACTTTGTTATGCGCTTTCTAGCTAGGGAAAAGCAATAGTATCAAGTGGTTTCACCATTAGACTAATGAGTTGGTGAGTGGCAAGGTGCCATCTTGAGCAGTAGTGATAGGTTTCCCACTCTGAAGACACTCTAAAACTGTTCCAAACAAAGACATTGTTCTGATTTTCCAGATGAGGGCCTGAGATCCACTTGTCATCTCACTATCAGAATATCAAACTCTCCTTTTTCTTTCTTGACATTTCAGAGATTTCTGTGTAGCAATGACAAGGAGAGGACAGTGCAAAGTTGTTGAAGCCCCTCAGATGGAACTATCTTTTCTGACTTGTTAAACAGTTACCTGATTTATTAAAAGTAATATCTCCTTTTAACTGACAGGTGTTAGAGATTGCTATTTTTTTCAGCAGTCCCTTAAAAGGAGAGCGAATGTACTGGGTATGAAGAAGCAATAGAACAAATGCCAAGATAGACAAAAGTCCTTGGGAGGATTTAGTGGGGGGTGGTGGTGGTGGTGGTGGGGATGTTAAATTTTAAGAGATTCATATGTTAGCTGTGAGTAGAAAAGAATCTTTCCTTTGCTTGGCTAAATAGGATGATTCTTGTAAGTGGGAACCATTTTTCATTTTTCTTTCTTTGTCATACTGCGGCCCAACAGTCCACATCGTGTAGAGGAGACATAAATACTTGTCCGATGAACAAACAAAAATTGTATCAGGCTTGCTTTTTCTATCCAACAGGTGGCATTGTTGTTTTATAAATGGCTTCAGAACCAGCACAGCAGCTAGGCAACTACCCTGTTTTTGTTGTTGTTGCTGTTGTTTAAAAATCCTACCTGTTGTTCATCAAGTAGGGTAGAAATAGGGAGCACACACATGCTTTTCAAAAGCCCTTTACTTTTGAGAAGACAAACATGAGGATGATGAGTCATATCTATTACACAGCATTAGATATTTAACTCCCCCCCCCCTTTGGATTCCTCAGGATGGATTGAGAAGGAATTCTGTGTTTTCTTTTCATTTCTGTCAGTGACCAATTTAACCATAACTCACACCACTTGAATTTACACATTAATTCCCTAAATCACTTACGTATTGAAACAGTGGCATTTACAGAATGTGGGTTTCATGCTTATTATACAAAGCTGGAAAAGGAGGGGGCTACAAAAGTAAAACGAGACCCTATCTCTATCATCCAACATTTTTTGCAATCTAATTAGTAGATAAGATATAGAGAAATCCTACTAGTAATATATAATTTAGTCAGGATGCTTTTATGCTGGGTACTAATAGTTAAAAGTAAAAACTAACATTTGGTGAGAATTTACTGTATTCTAGACACTGTTCTAAGCATTTATTTGATCTTCATAGCAATCCTATGGAGTGGGTACTATTATTACCCTCATTTGATCAATAAGGAAACAGATGGAGGGGGGCTTAGTAGCCAGGTTATGACAGGGAGAGTGACCACTTCAGAGAACAGCTGATACTGAGTACTTCCCAGGTGCCAGTGTAAGCATTTTTGCTCTTTGAATGCATTTTGTCAATTTTCGTGCTAACAATTTGAACTAGGTATTAAATATTACCTTTACTTTTATTTCCAATGGGAGTTTAATTATCTCTCTTAACAAAATATAAGTGCACTTATCTCTCGACTCCTTGAAAATAAGCATAAAAATTTATGCCAACATGAATTTATTAATTTAGCTTCAAACACGACTAAGTCCTGGAAGGTAAGTAATTTACGAAGTACTATGGAGTGTGCCTCTTTCCCTATAAGGTACACCAGTTATGTTTTATTCATCATTTTAGTAGAAATTAAAAATACATATTTATAACTCTTCATTGCTTTCTCATTGTAAAAAAAACTGTTTTCAGCTGTGGGAAGAGTGGCCAAATGACTAATTAAGATTCTGACATCCTGAAATTTCATCCATTTTGATTTACCAATATACCACAAAGCCTTTAAAATAGGGAAATTGTACACACACACACACACACACACACACAATTTGATACATATATCAAAAATAGTTCATCTTTTTCTATCCTTCAAGAAACAAACCGAAAAACCCCACATAAACTCCAGTAAACTATAACTTTTCTTTCAGTCCCAAAATAAGATCTTTCCGGAAATGAGGAGTGGGGGTTGAGGGGAAACAGTAAAAAATAAGGGAGATAAATTAGGCATGGTCTGATTTCTAATCACAGTATAGGTCAGCAAGAACATGTTAATATAATCTTATTTAGAAATTTACCAAACCACTTTGACAGCTCATTTTACGAACTTACAAGTATTTTTTTTCATTGTTGAGGAATGGGATATTTTGGTTAATCTAATAATCTGGTTTATACTTGCCACGGATACTTATTAACTCAATACAGCTGAGTTTCAGGATTCCTAATTAGGCATCTGGCCACTTTACATGCAGGCTGAAAAGATTTTATTTTTTTAAAGGGAAGTGACTAAGTGTTATAAATATACATTTTAAATTTCTTTTTTTTTTTTTTTTTTTTTTACATTTTAAATTTCTACTAAAATATCAGCAGGAATATTACTGGTATCCCTTATTGCAAATTAGGACTGCAATAAATTGCTAGAATTCTGTAGTTTATTTGTCCAAAATTATATTAATACTCAAATGTTTGCTTAACCACAGTTCAAAGAATGAGATTTTTTTCTTGTAATTCCCATGCTTATTTTCAAGGGTTGAGAGATGATGCCTTTATATTTATTCTTTAAAAGGAAAAAAAGTAAAGGAGATTAAAACTTTGACATAATTTTTGACTTGGGAAAATCCATGGCTCCCTACATTGCTTAATATCTATTTTTGCATGTTTGTTAAGCATCTCCTTAGGTTTAGTTACTTTATTTTTCCATCAGAAACAACTAGTTATGAGGGTATAAAATGTTGCCTTGGAAATTTGCAACTTCATCTATTCTCTGGAAAAACCATAAAGTCAGATCAAGTTGTATTTCCTATCACTAGGAAATATCCTCCAGAAGTTTCTAGATGCTTCCTAAGACAAATTATGTATTCATGAGGCAATGTGTAGTGAGAAAGGAGAGCTTCTGAGTATGCATCTCAACAGGCGCTTTCCGAATAAGTGGAAAGAAGGCTGATACCCCAAAATGGCAAGGTGTGGGGAATGCAGACATTCTCAACTGTGTTGGTTGGCAAGAGATGAAGCCCTCTGAAATTTACTTGAGTAATTGCAATTCTTAAGGAAACAAATGGATATTTGTACAAGGATGCATATACAAGGATACTCAACGCAATGTTTTTTATAACAACTAAAAATTCAAAATAACCCAGTGTCCATCAATAAGGGATTGGTTAAATAGGTTATACCAATTTCTACAACAGAATACTGTAGAATGATTCAAGAGGAAGATATTTATTAATATGGAGAGTGCTCATAGCATATATTGTTGAGTGACAAAAAGATTACAAATGTTGACGCCTTTGTAGAAAGAAACATGAATTTACATATGTGTGCATATATGAGTAGAAATAATCAAGAAGTCTACATACTAAAATTCTAACTATAGTTTTGTTTAGATAGGATTATAGATTATCTTCTTTTTTTCTTATTTACTGTGCTTCCTGAATATATATTTATGTACATACACACACACACACACACACATATATGTACAGAAATACATCTGGGAAAGTAAAATAAAACTATTTTCATTTTACACACACACACACACACACACACACACACACACACAGGCTACAAAGAAATGAGCTCCTGAAGCTAATAAGCATGCCCTGGTTATCTAGCTCTCCACTACTACCAATTTAATAAATATTTCTGAGTAGCTGTATGTGCCAGGCTCTGTACTCCTGATCCTTTTCTCCTCACATTCAGCCTCCCTTCTGCTCCCATTTCTTTCTCTCCTTCTCTCCTCTCATCCCCTTCTGTCCCTCTCTTCCTTTCCTCTCTCTTCACCTTTGACTTCTTTCCCTTGTCTTATTTCACACCTGCTGACCCTGGCTCTCTCTTCAAACAAAAACATATGCAACTTTCTCCCCCACATCACTGACCCTCCAAGAGATCATTTTCTACTCAGGCTTCCTTCCCCCTTCTACTCTTCCTTTCAATGCTAGTCGCTCCCCAACCCTCTTCCACCTGGATTTTGCCCTTACCTCTCAAAGAACATATATCTGGCAAAACCATTAACAACTCCTAATTCTAGTTGTCCCTAATAAACTGAAAAATCCAATAGTCTCATATAAAGGATTCATTTTTGTATTTTCTCCTGGTCTTTCCCTATGTGTCTACAATTTCACATAGCTATAATAACTTCAGCATAGAAGCAATTTTTGGGGATGCCTGGGTGGCTCAGTAGTAGAGCATCTGCCTTCAGCCCAGGGCATGATCCTGGGATCCCGGGATCAAGTCTCACTTCGGGCTCCCTGCATGGAGCCTGCTTCTCTCTCTGCCTATGTCTCTGCCTCTGTCTCTTTGTGTCTCTCATGAATAAATAAAATCTTTTTAAAAAAAGCATTTTTTGCATTTTCTTCCCTTTTTAATATGATACTGTGACTCTCTACACCTTCACTCCATATCCATCATAATCGCCCACAACATTTGCATGGTAGTGGATAGTTTCACTTATGGTTAAGAATCTGAGCTTTGGAGTTCTGCTTGTATTCAAGCCTCATCTTCACCACCCACTGGCTGCATGATGTTGAGTTAGTTAAGAATGAGTCCTTCACTTTTCTCATCAGTGACATGGGGATAATACAGTACATATGTCATAGGGCTGTTATAAAGATAAAATGAGATAATGTATATTAAGCCTTAGAACACTGGCAAGTATGTAGCAAATATTCAATAATAGCTATTTTTATTATATATTATCTAAAAGCACCTTACTTAACTTATACACTCTTTTCTAGACATTTAAGTTATACCTATGTGTTATCATTATAAAGAAAGTTGCAGTGAACATTTGCTGCAAATAAAACTTTAAACTTTTTGGTTTTATTTTAGAATATAATTCTTAAAAAAAAGAAAGTCCCAAAATTGGAATGAGAGAGTTCAAGAGCTGTGTGGACATCTCATCTCTCTGGAACACTTTTCTTCAAATGACAGTTTTTATCTGCATTGTCATCTGCAGTTGGCACTTACACAAATTCTCCCAGTACAACTGATGCTGGATAGCATCATCTCTTTCAGTGACTGAGAAGTTCATAGATATAAAATTGTAATCCATTATTATTTCAGTAAGAATCTCTTTGACATTATATTGTGGCCAGTACTATAAATGCTTATCCATTTATTACATTTTGTCTTGCATAAATCAGTTTCTCCTTAATGTTCAAAACTAAACTATTGATTTTCCCCACAAAAGACAGGTGCCTCCTGTCACCTCTGTCTGCCCCTCATAGAAGGGCACTTCTATGTACCCAGTTTCTCAGGACAAAAGCTTGCAGTCACCCTGGATATCTATACCCAGTCTGTCAGCAAGTCTGTCCCTTTCTCTTCAATAGAATCTGGTATATGATTCAATCAAAGATAACCCATGCTACAAAGGTGCTCAAGTGAATTTTTTTTGGTTGATGTAACTGTCCTGTGTTTTGATTATGGTATGATCACTTGACTGTATATATTTGTCAAAGCCTATTGAAATGCATACTTATAATGGATGAATTCTCCATACACAACTTACACTCCTACAAAACTAATTTAAAATTTTTCTCTTGCAAGAAAATCTTGCAATTACAATGTATGTTTGCCTTTTGTGCCTTAAGAGAAATCCAGTTTTCCAACACATTTTAGTCTTTCCCCTTGATTTTCCATTTAGATGTAGATGTGTTTTTCCCCAAAACTGCAAATTCATGAAGATCTCTTCCTACTTGGTCTTGTCTAAAGAATTTGCCTTTATGGAAAGGCAAATTCCACAAGAATTTGTCTATGTGGACTTGGGCCACATAGTCCATTTATCTTGCAGCCATTCCATCTCCCAAGATTGCCTAGTCAAGGAAGTGTCATCTGTTCTTGAAGCACCCAATGCTTTCCTTGAGCAACTGTGCATAATGCCTCCTCCTGCACTGTTCCACCAGAGTCTCTATGAAGCTGGCCATATACATACAGTGCTTGAAATTACTGCCCTTATCAGTTTTTATTTTCAGGCTAAGTGAAGTTTCGGGAATGCCACAGAGGAGCAATGCTGTAAATAGTTTGTAACGTAACATGAGTTAGTTTTTCAGCTGTTGAAAGTTCATGTCCCAAGGGAATGGGATTTAAGTTAGGGGGAAGGGATAAAACCAGAGAAAGAGGAGCTTTCAAGAAGGCCTGGTATAAAGAATTCTGGGAAAGTAGGATAAACACTGAGTACCTAGCAAAAGAGGGTGAGGCTTAAGGAGAAGCAGGATCCTCTGGAAGCAAACACAAGAAACCTTGCTTTATAATTGTCCCTAGCTTCTTGGGTTGGAGCTCTACAGACACCTGGAGCCTCTAGAAATAGAGATGAGTTCCTAGTGCCCCTTGAACACTGAAATACAGTCCACTCCTTTGGGAACTCACCCTAAAGAAACTCATCCTTTCATAAGACTGTGTTCCTCTCTTCCAGAGCACCTATCAGTTTGCAACACTGCATTAATTAATATAATTTTTTTTATTACTGTCTCTTCCTGTCTAAATTGAAAGCTACATGAAAACAGTACCTCCTCCTGTTTTGGTCACTATTCTATCGTTTCATATAATATTTATTTAATAAATAGCTGTTAAGTAGACAGTCCTAAGAGATAAGTACTGTTTAACCCCTATTTTTCACAATGCCACTGAAAAAAGGTAATGTTAAAAGTATAAACTGAAAATTTTAATTGTGTTATGGAATATGCTGTCTGGGTGGGTAATATGAGTTAGATTTATCTGGTTCCCTCATTGCCACACAGCAGCAAGTCAGACTTTGGGGGAAAGGAAATAGATGGTAAGGTTTGATGAGATATCATGAGGTGAGAAAGGTTCAAGCACACTTTCTGCTAGATTCCACAGGAGATAAAATACACTGAAGACAAAAGGTCTCTTCTGCATAACCTGGTGTAATAGAAAGTACATGATCTTCAGGCTCATAGAGGCTTTGGGTTGCATCTCAGTATTTACCTCTTAGGTGAGCAATCTTGAGAAAGTAACCTAGCTCTTCTGAGCTTCCTTATTATAAATAGAAACAATTGATCTTTCATGAGCTTCCTGCAAAACTTAAATTATATGGCAGCATAAATCCAACAATTCCATTCAAAGGTATTTATACAAGAGAAATGAAAATATATGTCCCTAATCCCCTTGTATATAAGTTTATAGCAGCTTTATGAGCAATAGTTTAAAACTGGGAGCAGCCTACTTGTCTACCAATTAAAAAAATGAGAAACCACATTGAAATATATTCACCCAGTGGGCTGCTTTTCAACAATAGAAAGGAACAAAGTACACAAATGTGGATAATGTCACGAACATGTTGTGAGTTGGAAAAGTCAGACACAAAAATGATAAATGCTGCATGATTCTATTTATATGAAGTTCTATATTATGCAAATCCATTTCTGTGTGTGTGAAGTAAAGGTCGATATATAAATGATGGTTAATAATAATATTTAGAATAAATGGTTGCCTTTGTAGAAGGAGGGGAGCAAGGATCAACTGGGAAGGGGTATGAAGGAACTTTGTAAGATAATAGTGTTTTATATCTTGAAAGGGATTAGGTTTACATACATACATGCATCTCAAAACTCAGCAAATGTTCACGTAAGATTTATGCACTTTATTGTATGTAAATTCTACCACAGAAGCAAATAAAACTGCAAACACATATTGAAGTACTGATGTGCATGCTGGTATATTTAGGAATAGTATAATGAGGGCTGCAGTATACCTAGAACCAGTGACTGTAGAACTACCTGGAACTAGGTACTATTTACTTAGTTGATTGCATTTTTTAAGAAAAAGGTGGACTGATGGAAATATGAATAGATAAATAGATACTTAATAAAACAAGTCTGGTGAAGAGTTCATGGTAGAATTTCAATGGTGGGTCTATGGGTGGTCATGGCAAAGTACTCTGAACTTCTCTATAAATCTGAATATTTTCATAACAGAATATTGAAAAAAGAAAAAGCAAATGAGAGCAGCTGGATACAGTAATGTTTCACTGACTACACTGAAGTCTTCCCTGCTGTGTGAGTCTAAAGAAAATGTTCCCCTGAAAGCCATACAAGATGTTCTGGTTGTTAGAACCGATCCTCAACCGTTGACCCTGTCTGCACTGCCATTTACTTCTCTCTCTCTCTCTGCTTTTGTGTTTCCCTTTTTACCTTTGTATTGCTCTTTCTCCTCCTAAATAGAGGTGCTACTCTTTTCCCTCTCTACGATCTCTCCCTTAAAAATTCCATTCAGCCTCTGGTCTTCAATAGAACATTGACTCCAACAACGACCAGATCTATCTCCAGCAGTATCCTCATTCCAGAACATCGGTTTTACATTCAGAGCTGTCTTCTGGTCACTTCGCCCCCATGTCTGTAATCCTGTTCTACTTGTGTTACATCACCGCTGCTCCCAGGCACCCCGGGGTCCCTCGTGCTCCCCAGGCTGCCCAACTGATGATCAAGCAAACCTCCGAAGACTCTCTGATGCCCATCCCACCCTGTTCCGTGCCTTCTTTTTCTACCCTAGTTTGTTATTGTTACTTTGTGAAACAAGTCTGTTGAAACAGCTCCTAACTGGCCTCTGCTTCCTATTTCTCCAGTTTTCTCACTCCTGACATTTCTAAGAAAGCCCACGTACAGTAACATAACCCCTCAGCTCACACATTCCTAATGGATTCTTGTTGCTTTGAGAGTCAAGTTCAAGTTCCTTGGCTAGGCTTTCAAGGTTGCAATGTGGCCTAAACTTGGCATTGTAACTCAATTTCCTAGGATTTCCGTAATCTCTCAATCCCGAATTCCAAACATATGAAGCCAGTTTTTGCTCCAATCCTGTTCTGAGACTCCTTCTCCCATTTACAATGATTGAAATGTCTCACAAACTGATGTATCCTAATGGGAAGAATCTCTTTTACCTCTGGACATGCGCAGTGCTTCATTTGAAGTTCTCTGAGCAAGCTGGGCCCTTTCTCTCCTGTGTTATTAATAGTCGTGTGTTAACACGTAGTTCCTAGTCACCTGGTAGCTCCCTTTGAAAAGAATATGTTTGATTTATATCTGTCTCCTTCACAGCACCTTGCAAAGAGCCTTGCACATGGTGGAAACTAAAACAATTGTTTATCTAACTTATGAAAACTATATGGGAGAGACTGGAAGTTAAATAGAAACATAGATATTTAGAAACAGGTCATTCTTGAGCATTTCTATTACTATGCAGTTAATTTTTTTCATGTGTAAGTTATTGTCCAACCACTGTTTTTCTTTGTTGCGATTCTCCTTATACCCATCAGATTTTAAAACCATTGGTGAGGGATGCCTGGATGGTTGAGCGTCTGCCTTTGGCTCAGGGAGTGATCGCAGAATCACCAGCTCAAGTCCCACATCTGGCTCCCTGCATGAAGCCTGTTTCTCCCTCTGCCTATGTCTTTGCCTCTCTCTCTCTCTCTCTCTCCCTGTCTCTTATGAATAAATAAATAAAATCTTAAAAAAACATTGGTGATAGATTATTTTTATGTGTGGATCCTATAATACAGTGGTATTTCTCAGAGGCCAGATGAAAGCACATCAAGAGGCAGCATGACTATACTGGTGATGTGTATGGTAGGTATGTTCACTGGTTCTTCCCAAACACTTGTGCTCAGTAGAAAGCTGAATGTCACTTGTCAATGTCTCTCTGTTTTAGCTAGAATAGTGTTTTTCAATTCAAGCCACATTAGAAAACTAACATAAGATTACATTCTCTTGTTATAATCTCTTTTAATCTGAAATTCATAAATAACTTCATATTACAAAGAAAATCTAGTATAAATCTGCTACTCAAGAATGCAAATAATAATTACTGGTTAAATAGGACTGGGTTTAAGGGGGAAATTGGGTATTTTAAACCAAAACTTTCATTTTCATATTAGAAAATGGAAATCTAGAGAATGTAAGTCATTGGTTAAGGATACTTGGTTAACTAAAGGGAGCCTGCTTCCCCATCAATGCTCCTCACATTTTTATACCATGTGTTTCAAGAGAATTTGAAGTAAAAGAGTTGCCTAAAAGTGATTTTTCTTTATCTTTTCTTTAACTACATCATCATCATCGCCATCCATGATTTTATTGCATCTTACTATGTGCCAGGCGCTGGGACACATAATTTATAAACATTATCATCTTATGAGGTTGTCTGAAGTTGTAAGAAGCCTCCTACCGCCTCCTTCTGAGGTATCATTAATCCCATTTCACAGATGAGAAAACTAACTTCACAGTCCTGGGAGTCAAATAACCCAACAATCCCTGCCCCAAAGAGTTCACAAATGAGTGCAATAGAAAGTCATTGGAAAGTTAATTAATTATACCTCTCCCTCACAGTTTGATCATGTAGTTTTTATGTGCCTTTGCTCACCACAATCAAAATCTCATTACTATGTTGCAATTATGATTGTGTCATGTGGGAAAGAACAGGAAAATGTAGAGGTCTTTCTACTATTCATGTTTCTTCTTACTCTTACTTCTTTTTCCAGGGGCTCCATATGTACTCTTCATGCCAATTTCATTTGCATCTTAGAGCTATCTGCAACAGAGACTTATTCCTTCTTTCTTGGTATTTATTATTCAGTCCTTAACATATATGCACTGTAACCTCTCACAATTTGGCAACCTTAGGAAACAGGTTTGTAATAAAAGCCAGGAATTAAAGCAGGTAGAGTGAGGGATAGCAAAACAGTCCTTCCAAAAGAGAATTGAAGGGGGCAAAAGTCTTCAATATTCTCGGTTGGGGGATTGGTCAGTATCATACTAAGTATCTGGTAGCTTGAGGGGGATTTCTTTCTCCTGTGCTGGGACTCAATATTCAGGAATACCATTTCAGCCTTCCCCTTTCTTGATGCTGAAGTGAACACAATTGTATTTCTCCAGTACCTTGTCAGCAGAGATCTGGATTGGCTACTTGCATTCACTTCTGCAGATTGCTAGCGTGGGCACAATTTGAATTGGCATATAATTCCATTCTGTATAGAGTGTTGGTGTCACAAATGACACTTGTAACAGCTTTCAAAATATGTCCCATGACTTTTTAATCATTTAAAACAAATCTATTTTTTAAGCATCACTATTCCTGTGCTGGCACCCACCTCTCCTCTTTTATTTTTTGTTAACTAGCAGTGGGAAGGGCAGAGGCAGTCTTGATAGTGGCACCTCTGGTCACTGTCTTAATGACTTATTTATTAGGTGCCTGAGCTTGGACACATTACCTGATTCCTCAAAATCTCCATTTCTTTTAGGTAAAGTAGGTATAAAAATAGTGTCCACCTTGTGGGAAAGGATTAAATTAGATGATATAGTGCTAAGCACCATGAATGCCACAAAGTGCTTAATAAATATTAGCAAATATTATCATTATTCTGTCATGACACCACCATCCAATAGACAGCTGAAACTGGAAGCAAGAGACTGAGCAGAAAAAAAGCCTAGGAGTATACTTGAAGCAGAGCAAGCCAAGGACAACACTGGACAACAGACTCTTCTCTCTCCACATTTCTTGAAAACCCTGGTGCTGAAATATCTACAAATCTCAGGAATATGAATAAAACTTTGCTTTTACATAAGTCACATTCAAAATGTAGGCATTGATAAAGAGAAAGAGTCTTCTTTTTATCTGCTTTTCTACTATGGACAAATGAAAAACAGAGTATAGAGAGATAAGTGGAAGCATTATAGTGGATCCCTCCACATGTGCACCAAGACTATTCTTTATAAACATGTCTTTATTGACATTGAAGGGCTAGCATGTCTCCTTTCCTTCAAGCTAGGAAAGTGACCCATCTCAGCCTGCTATGTGAGCAGAAAAGATTGGAAGTGAGTTTGACTTTCAAAAGGAAGGGGGATGATCTTGGAGGTAAATGTAGTTTACATTTACTAGGTAACTGTGTGACCTAAAGGTTTACTAGATAAAATTTCCAGCTTATTGGCAGAGCGTATGTTGTTACCAGGTCAGAATAGATGTCAGTACCATGTGGCGCAATTAACATTTGGCAAACCCAGCCTAGGGCACCTGATCTTGATTTTCAAGGTAAGCATGGGTTTAGTTGAGCTCCTTCTCTGTAAGGGGAGCAATGTGGTTGGGTCCCTACATATCCCCTTCCACTGCTTACCAGGAGTCCAAGTATAAGCTAATACGGTTCTTAGATCCGTATTACAGTAATAAATAATCACTGTTTTGATGGCACTTTCACATCCCAGCAGCAGCCACACCACAGTGCATTTGTACTTTTATCTCCCAAGACCTGCTCTCTCCTTTTCCATAGGAAGAAAGACAATATGGGGCAGGCTTATAATAGCACATTGATGAGGCTTAGCCAGAATAAATGCGAAGAAAACTACCCTAGTAGGTGGGAGGGTGGAGATGAAAAGATGAAGACAACTCATTGCCCATCCTGCTACCTATCACTGTGTCTCCAAAGATTCCTAAACCTTTACCCATCCTACTAGGAATGAGCACTGATTCAAGGATTAATGTATTCAACAAGTATCAATTGATTATGGTTTATGTGCAAAACACTTAGGATATGGCAATGAACAAAACACGACAAAAATCTCTACCTGAGAAAAGTGGTAGATAAGATCAAAGATTTAATGTGGGTATGGGCTGTGGGGTGCAGTGAGCAGGAAGACTGAACACATAGGCTATTGCATGAACTTTGGACTTTACTTTGGATGATATGGGAAAGCATTGGAAGATTTTGAACACAGGACTGACATTATCTGATTTACACTTAACAATATCATCATGACTATTGTGAGAATTGAGCCTAGAGAGACACAAGGGCAGAAGCAGAGAAAGGGGTTATGAGGTTATTAAAATCATCTAAGCAGGCCATGATGACAATTGGGGCCAGGGCTGGCAGTTGGGATGTAATATTTTGGGGATCGCCATTATATAAATGGCTTTTGAAGCTCTAAAAAAGGATGAGCTCACTTAGGGAGAGAGGTTAGCCAAAAACTGAATGCGGGGAACTCCAACATTTAGAGGATGGGGAGATGAGGATGACACAGTGAAAGACCCAGAGAAGGAATAGCTGAGAAGGTTGATGTTAGTCCAGATGCCACGTAAAGAAGCATGTTGAACACTGCTGCTAAATCAAATAAGATGAGAATTGAGACATAAGCCTTGGTTTTAGCAACTCGGAGGTCATTTGAGACCTTGATAAAGTGGTTCTAGTGAAGTGGTAGTAGGAGAAATGTGAGAGTGTAGGACAATTATTTTGGAGATCAGGAAGGAGAATAGAGTAGGGAAGGAAAATACACCTACTGGACAGTGTTAAAAATCCATTTGAGTTGATGGCAGTGACTTTAAAGATGACAGGTCAGTGGTTTGTGTCTTTCTCCAGTCATACATAGCTGCATGGATGCTAGTGAAAAGGAGGCAAAGGGCTGGATATAACCAAGGTTGTGGTTTTATTGAGCAAGTACAATAAAAGTAAGTACAAAAGAAGTAAGAGGTAGGGCATGAGATTGAAGAGTGTGTGGAAAGGACTCATTATAACAATTGATCATAGAACTTAAGCTGCATAAGGAAAGTGGAGAGTACTGAGAATGGGGAGAAGTCCATAGGATCAATAAATTAAAGGGAGAGTGGCATTAAAGGATGGTTGAGTCGGGTACTATTGTGAAAGAATGGGAATTTAATGTGGGTCAAAGCATGGGGTGTTTGAGATAGAGATTAGAGAAGATTGCAGTTATTGATGATGATGTCTACAGTGTGACATGACTGGCTGCATGGCTGTAAATGGTCAGCATTTGTCCTAAAAGTGAAAACTTCTACTAAAAGTTTATGAGCCAGGGGATGCCTGGGTGGCTCAGTGGTTGAGTGTCTGCCTTTGGCCCAGGGCATGATCCTGGAGTCATGGGATCGAGTCCCACATTGGGCTCCCTGCATGGATCCTGCTTCTCTCTCTGTCTATGTCTCTGCCTCTCTCCCTCTGTGTCTCTCGTGAATAATTAAATAAAATATTAAAAAAAAAAGCTTATGAGGCAGGTATAGTATGCCTGAAATTGTCATTGGCCCTTAATATCAGGTTTACTGGTCTTGTTTCTATTTGTCCCCATTCCTGATCTATGCTAACCTAAGAGTATAATTAACAGACTTTCTGAAATCCATTTTAAAACTATAGAGCACATAGGAAAATTCTGGGGGTACTATACTCTAATATGGCTTTATTCAAACCATCTAGCACACATAACATGCACTCAATAAATAGTAGTTATGTATTTTGTTGGTGTTCTTAATACTATCACTCATTGACATATACAGCCTTCCCTGAACTAATATGGAAGCATCATAATCAGAAATTTGGCTCTTCTCTCCTTGTGAATTTCCATAATTTCACATTTTAGAACCAATTAGATAAAAATCCCAGTGTTTTTTTTCTTAAGCAATGAATGGCAGAATTAAGAGTTATGTAGAATGTCAGAATGTAAGTGAAAGTGGTATGGTTTAAGTAATTAGCTCCTAGGTCAACCAGCTGGAAGTAAGCTAGGTCAGACAATTTGGGCAATTGCTGCATTTAAGTGCACTTGATGCACATAGGAATGGGTAACTAAGGACTAAAACCAGTGAGCACAGGCTCTCCATGCAGAGAGCAAGATGCCCAGGCAGAAAGAATAGACCTGGCTCCCATGGCAACCTCTGGCCCATCTGCAGAAATCAAACCCTGGCCACCTGCCTACGCACCCAGGCCACTGCCCTGGGAAGCTCTGACAAGGATCTGGAAGGGATTATTGACTTTCATAGCTGCAAGGAAATTAGATTCTGCAGGGCAATTATAGTGTGTCAGATTATAGAGCCATTAATAATTTCAGACGTTGGGAATTGGTTCAAAGAGGAACAGTGTAGCTGGCATCAAGTGAAATATAGATAAGGACTTAGGGCTAGTAAGGAAGGCACTTCTAGAAACCTGAGCCTAGCCTATGAATATCTCCTGGAGGTGGGAAGTGGGGGTCAGCCTCTCTTTTGTCCTATGTGTTTGGAGTTCGAGCACATTCCCAGGAAAAGTCAAGGCTGGGAGGATGGCAGCCTGCTAATTCGCGGGAAGGAAAGCCAAACAGGAAACTCTCCTATCCACCATGTGCTCCACACCTCATATCCATTGTTTCATGCAGCCATCACAACAATCTCATGCAGTTGGTATTAATATTATGCCTATTTCACAGCTAAAGAGACTGAGGTTCAAAAATATAAGTAACTTGTCCAAAAATACCCAGCCATTTCAGCAGCAGAGCACAGCTTTGACCTCAAGTCTGTCTAACTGTGAAGTTCCTATCTGCCGTAATATTACTTTGACTCCCTACAGTGATCATCTCCTAAGAGCTTATAATGGGCAAGGCAGTGTATTAGGCCCTGTGTCTGTCTTATACAATCTCCTCAATTTACAGAGAAGGAATAGAGGCTCAAAAAGATGACACACCTAAGCTCACACAATCATTACACCCTGGGGTCAGCACTAGAACACCCAGTTTGTCTTGAGTTGTCACCTTCTTGGGGTAGTTGGCCTCCTCACCCTGTTTATAGTTAGCACATCATTTCCACATACATCTATTCCATTTTCTCCTCAAATAACTCCTGCAAGCATTTAGTAATACCTCTCGCAGTTTTTTTTTTTTCATATAAAAAAAACAAGTCCAGAAAGGCTAAGTGGCTCTCCCTATAATACTTAACGAGGAAGTTATGAAGAAGGGCCAGTGTCTTGGTCTTTTGACTATAAATTGAATTTACATATTCATTCAACTTCAGTTGAACTCTTCCTGTGTGTCAAGCTTTGTGTTAAGAACTGGGACACAGAGGTGAATGAGACACAGTGCTGTCACCCATGGAGCTTGCAGTCTAATAGGGAACACAGCCCAAAAAACTCCAGACAGTGTCAGTGGGAAGTAACCAACCCTTAGTCTTGGTTAACACAGTCCCAACATTCTGATGGGGATGGGGAGCTGAGGTCTCACTTGGAAGAACTATTAAGGTACCAATAGCGGGAACTCCTTGTTACTCTTTAGCCTTCATCAACAGCGGTAATTCTGTGTATTTGTGAAAAGGAACGTGTAGCCAAATTCCCACTAAAGCAAAGAAGGAATTAATTACTGGATGGAAGGACAATTCTTTTCAGGGTTCATTACCCCAAATGCCTTTACATGTTCATGATCAAGGCACTGTGCTTCTCTACTTCCTTGGGTTCCTCTCAGAAAAGGCTGCTAAGCCACAGTTTCATCCTTTATGGGGTAAGATAAGAAAGAATTTGAGATTATGAAAGAATAGTAAAGAGGAGAAGAACACAGCTTTGCATGTGCTTTAATAACAAAAGAAAAGAATATGATGAGAAAAAAACCAAAGTAATAGTTTCATAAAAATTCCTTTTGGAAGACAGCCAGACAGGCCAGGTCAACTCTAGCTTGGAGGCCAGCCTCTGTGACTATTTTGGGATTTCCAAGAGGGAAAGCTACAGGGATGAAGCACAGCTGAAGAAGAGGAAGCCAAGAGTTTCATCAGCAAAGACTTCATCTTGACTTGTTTTTCAGGGGAAACAAAGGTGGGGAGGCCCTGTGCTCTCCCTCAGGGATGTGTCGAATATACAAAAATATTAATTTTGGAACAACAGAGCTATGATTTTGAAAACAAGATAGCTAAGCCAGAGATATAGTTGATTGGGTTGGCCAAAAAAGGCCCTCCGAACCCCCTGAGGATGCCCATTCCAAGTCCCCACAGGCCTTCAGTAGAAAATCAAAATGACACAATATACAGCCAGATGGACTATAGCCTCAGGGTACCTCCAAACATCTAACACAAACCCATAATTTACCATGTTGGGGGAGACCAGAATTTTTAATAATTACAAAGGAAACCAAAGCTTTATCTGAGTATCCACAAACTCTGTGCTACAAGTATAGGTATTATATTCTTATTCTTGTAGCTGGCCCTTCCAGAATACAGGGATGGCTCCATACTACAGTGTCCCCAACAAGTGTATGCCCTTGGATGCGCTGCTGTTTCCCTATCCATAAGTGCCAAGTTTACTCCTACCCAGCCAGTAGCCGTGCAGAATTACCAGCACTAGGTTTGGCCTTCTCTCCTGTGTCTGCTCAGTTCAAAGCTTGCCTACACAACTTGGGAACTTCTGTCTTGTAGCTGCTCATTTGAATGTACAAATATACAGACAATAGTGGTTTAATGTGTTCATTCTCCTAGAATTAGTCATATTTTTAGCTCTAGATTCAATGCATTAACTCAAAAAAAAATGACTACCTGCTGATGGAACTTTGAGGAACCAGGGCAGATTAGAGACAGTATCTTCCTTATCTCTTTATAATACAGAGGTACCTACTTGATCTGCTTCTGGGTAAATTCAACTCTAATTCCATGAATCCACTTAAGAAATTACTTTCAGCACTCATAATAAGATTTATAAACTTATGGAATCCCATTTCACAGAAAGAAAAAAATCCATTAGTATTTGGATATATTTTCTTCCAGTCCTGGATGCTAGGACTCAACATTATAAAAAAAAAAAAAGTCAAATTTCCACAAATTAATTTGTAAATTTAAAGGGTAGTGGGATAGATACATAAGGAAGAAAGTAAAATGTTAATGGTGGATCAAAGAGATGGGTATAAATATATTCACTGTTAATTTTTTTCAATCTTTCTATATGTTTAACATTTTTATAATAAAATGTTGGGGGAAAGATAAAATTGTTACTACAATTACAGAAAAATATTTGTCCCTCAACTCTCTTTAGAACGGACTTTTAATTATTTATTTATTTTTAAAGATTTTATTTATTTATTCATGACACACACACACACACACAGAGAGAGAGAGAGAGAGAGGCAGAGATGTAGGCAGAGGGAGAAGCAGGCTCCATGCAGAGAGCCTGATGTGGGACTCAATCCTGGGACTCCAGGATCATGCCCTGGGCTGAAGGCAGGCACTTAACCACTGAGCCACCCAGGTGTCTCTAGGATAAACTTTTTTAAAAAAAGATTTTTATTTATTTATTTGAGAGAGGAGAGATCACAAGCAGAGGAGAGGAGTAGAGAGGGAAGCAGACTCCCTGATGAGCAGAGAGCCTGATACAGGACTCAATTCCAGGACCCTGAGGTCATGATTTGAGCTGAAGGCAGATGCTTACCTGACTGAGCCACCCAGCTCTAGGATGAACTTTTAAAATTGGCATTACTAAGTCAAAATATGAGCATTTCAAGGTTTTTTTTATACTTTAATGAAAATACTTCTCCAAACATTGGTTCCAACTTACACTCTTACTGGTAGTCTATCTGAGACTGTTGAGATAGGTTTTTTGAAAATTATGAACAACTTTAAGGGGTTATAATTTACATAGAGTGAAATTCACTTACATGTATAGCTTGTGAGTTTGTATAAATGCATATATCTGTGTAGCTAACACCCCTAACAAGATATAGAAATTTCTATCACCCCAGAGAATTCCTTCTTGCTCCTTGCCAGGTATTCCCTGCCTGCCTTGCCACAGGCAACACTATGCTGGTTTCTTTTTGCAGTATTAGACTTATCTTTTTAGAGTTTCTTATAAATTGAGTGATACAGTAAATATTCTTTTGAATCTGTCCTCTTTGCATTTTTAAAAGATTCATTCTTTAAAATGAATGCAGTAGTTGTTGCAGTAGTTTTTTTCCTTTATGTTGAGTAGCATTTCATTGTACAGAGAAATACAATCTTTATTAATCATCTTGTTAATGGACATAAGGATAGAATTTTAAATTAAAAGATGCAATCCAGTGTATTTTTTTAAAAAAAGGTTTTATTTATTTATTCATGAGAGACACACACACACACACACACACACACACACACACAGAGGCAGAGACATAGGGAGAGAGAGAAGCAGGCTCCCCACAGAGATCTCGATGTGGGGCTCCATCCTGGACCCCAGGATCATGCCCTGAGTCCAAGGTAGAGGCTCAACCACTGAGCCACCCAGATGTCCTTAATCCAGTGTATTTTTATACCATTCATATGATAGTAAGTTGTGTGCATTTGATCAAGGTCTTTTGAAGTCAATGCCTGTGCACAAATAAATAGATAATATGTAGTGGGGTTTAGGCAGCAATTTTAAGTTAATGGAAGCATACCTGCAGTATACAGGCCATCTGGAGGTTGGACCTGTTTGCAACACAGAAGCAGCAGTCAAAAATTTGCCATCATCCATACTGTATTTCTCTTAAAACCATGTAACTGATCTCTAAGAAAAGACTTCATGTTCTATGGACAATTTCTACTTTCCTTTGGCATATATTTCAAACAGTAGATGAGAATCTCCTATGAGAAAAAGTTTATTTTATCTTCTCTCTAAACATTTCACTACAACTTAATTAATTGGTGATAAATTCTATTTTTAATTCTCATGGAATTGGGTTTATATAAGAAATGAAAGGCATCCAGTCAAAATCACAAAGTAGTAGTTCAGAATTTTAGGGCTAGAGGGACCCTTGCAGTCACCTAGCTCAAATTCCTTATTGTTCAAATAAAGAAAGTGAGGTCTAGAGAGATTGCATGATTTGTCAAAGATCTCACAGCTGGTTATATCAGATGTGAGGCCAGAACTTTGGCATCCTGGGGCACAGTGCATGTGCCATTGTACTACACCACACTGCCTTTCTTGGGGCTGAGGCCATGTAACTTTATATAAGTCAGGTCCTCTGAATCATGAGCGGTTTTCTGGGGCACAGAGGTGTCATCAAGACCAAAGTGGGAGTGTGTGCACTTAACTTCCAGTCCTTATGCTACAAAATCCCAAACCTCCCTATTTGCTATGTATATGGATGTCTCAAAATTGGGCCATTCTATGAGTCTAGCCTCATTCTTAAGTAGCAGACCAAGAACGTGTCAAGTTCAACACCCATTAAGCTTAAGAATTTTACTTTTTGAAAATTTTATGTTTTTGGAGCAGGTACAATTATTCAGAATACTCACACATTCAGAATTAGAATACCTCAAATTTAGCAAAGGCAACAATAAAAAGAGATCTTTTTTAATTACCCAGCTCATAGTAATAAATTTGAACTTAGAGATATTGTTAGAAATAATTTCCCAAAAGAAAAAAGGAGTGATAGAGCTGGCAGCAGGCAAAGGCTGGTCTCTATGTTAGATAACCATAAAGCAGAATGGTGAATGACAGTGTTCACATGAACCTTTGGTGCGATCTCAAACTTAGGTGATACAAACTTACTGCTAATGGATAAATCCTGGGTGCAAGTTTGCATTAGCAATCGAGGCACCAAGGTGGCTTTGTGTTTTGCAATATTCTTGGGTAAGGGCTTAGTAATACTTCTTTGATGATAGAAGAGGGGAATGTGATGCCAACTCACAGTCAGCTACCTGTTAGATTCTTGAGTAGGGTCATGATCCAAGAAATTTGTTCGGGGAAATATCCAGAAGCCATGATGCTCTGTGTAAAGAAAGTATCACAGAACACTGATCTATTTCGTTCTATCAAATACATATGAACATTTTCTACTAGCAGAAAATATGTCACGGTTAAATGTAAAGCAACATGAAGTTACAGCCACAGTACACTATGTACAGAAAAGCAAGGTATTATGCCAAGCACTTCTGGTTGTTTACAAGTTCTTTCTGTTTTTCCAACAGAGCAAAAGCTCAAGGCAAATTAAAAAAGAAGACATTCTATTCACTCTTTTTTTTTTTTTAGTAAAATATGAGAACAGAGCCACTATTTTAGGAGCTGAACACTTCTGCCCAGTACTCCATTGAGATTCAGTTTGAGAACTACTATTTTAGAAGAAAATATTCTTCCTGAAGGGCCCGGATTCTCCTTTCTTCTTCTCCTTCATTATTCATTCTTCACTCCAGGCACATAACACATTAAGGCTCTTTCTACCACCTTCTTTGTTAAAAAAAAAAAAAAAAAAAAAGATGACAATGATTCAATAAATTCTTTTGTAATGAGATATAGATTACCATTAAGGCACAATGTTTTCTTTTTGCATATCCAAGGAGATTTACTTTTGTTTTTAATAAGAATAAATAGTCAAGGGAATGAAGCTGTAATTGTAGGCATCAGTTTCCAAGGTAAGGAGCTCAAATGGAAGCCAATGAGGACAGGGAAAGGAGAGAGCCCTGTCACAAGAGGTGAAGGCAACATTGCACATGCCAAGAAGAAATGGCTGAGCTCTGGAAAATATAAAGCTACATAAGGAAAATAAGCTGTAGGAAAAGCTATTCCATCTTAGGGTGGCTTACCTAAACTTATACTCCCACATTTGGATGTAGTATTGATTAATGAAGGGTTGTTTGAAGTATAGATATTGGTGGAGTTTCATCTTTTTCCTTCTGAAACTAGAGTCTTACTACCCACTTCTCTGTATTCAGAGACTTCTGCTTGGATTGATTTTTCTTTTAGTCTTATTTTTTAACTTATTATTTTGAACTTATTTTAGATTCATGAAAAATTTGCAAAATAGTACAAGAATTATGGTCTACCCTTCACACAGTTTTCCCAAATGTTACATTTTATATAGCCACAGTAAAATTATCAAACAAGGTCAAACAAAACAAAACAAAAACCAATCCTGGTACAATGTTACTAATGAATCTACAGAGAAAGCTTATTCAAATTTCACTTACTAATGTTCTTTTTTTTGGTGTAGGATCCATTTAGTTGTCATGTCTCCTTAGCCTCACCCAGTCTGGGATTGTTTCTCTGTCTTTGTATCTCTTGACCTTGAAATTTTCAATGTGTTCTTCCATCGGTTTGTCTGATGCTTTCCTATGATTAAGTCAGGATACTCATCTTTGGCACGGATTCCACAAAAGGGATTTGCCTCCTTCTCAGTGTGTTATATCAAGAGATTATGCTGAAATGTCTCAGTTTTGCTGATGCCAACTTTGATGCCATGATTAAGGTGGTGACTTCCAAGTTTCTATACTAACTCATTGTTTTTCTCTTTGAAATTAGTAAGTCTTTTGTGGGGAGATACTTTGAGAAAATGCAAACATCCTGTGCTTCATTGTACTTTTGTCTACGGACTTTAATATTCAGGATCATTTTTGCCTGCAACAATTATTACTGTGGTGCTTGAAAATGGTGACCTTCTGTAACCTACTTGCTTGCTTTCTCTTTCCCTCTTTTTCTCTCCTTTCCTCCTTCTTCCTTTTCTCCTTCCTTCCTTCCTTCCTTCCTTCCTTCCTTCCTTCCTTCCTTCCTTCCTTCCTTCTTTCCTTCCTTCCTCTTCTCTTCTCTCTCTTCTCTTCTCTCCTCTCCTCTTCTCTTTTCTCTACTTCCCTTCCCCTCCCTCCTTCTTTCCTTCCCTCCCTCTCTGTTTCTTTCTTTCTTTCTTTCTTTCTTTCTTTCTTTCTTTCTTTCTTTCTTTCTTTCTTTCTTCTTTCTTCTTCTTTCTTCTCTTTCTTTATTTCTTTATTTCTTATTTCTTTCTGCTTAAATATGTCTCTACTTAGTTTTGAGAATTCTTTCAAGTTGGCTCCTATAGCTTTTCAACATACCTCCATCATTTTTGAGTAGTACCTTAAATCCTGGCACCACAGAAGATTCCAGAATATTTCTATATTTTCCTTGCTTGAGCCCTGGAATTATCCATTTCTCCAAGGAGCCCTGGTTCCTTTTATTGGACAGTAGTATTTAGAAACCAAAACCTGGTGCTAATTATGCATATTCTCCTGCCATTGCCTGTGGAGAGAGCAGAGAACTAGGAAATACATGTATGCACATTTGTATACATGTGCAAGTCTGTCACCTATCTTAATCTATTTATCAATAATCCACAACCTGTGAAAGGCCCTGAGTTTGTATCGATATCTCTGATTCTAATTCAACACCACAGTCTTCTTTATCTAGATTTCTCTTTATATTCTCTCTTCTTCTCTTTTTCTGACAGGGATGAATCTGGCTTTCATTATTTCTAGTATATTTTTCTATTTTCTCAGAAATCACAAAAGGTAGCTTCAAAACTTCTAACCCATACTACTGTGCAAAACAAGTTTATTAACTGAAGTATACATGTGGGGGAGATTTACTCTTACAGTACATAGTCAAATACTGTCTTCCAAAGTTACCTAGGCTAGTTGTTTTCTTCAGTGTGCTTTGATTATTCAGTTATTCATTTTTGTATAATTATGCTCATTGGTTACTATTTGTATTGTGTTTTGAGTTTACCTTCACATCTCAGTTCATTTAATTATTTACTTATTTGGGGGTATATGAAACATTCCCATGGTTCTAAAAGTCAGAATTAAACAAAAAAGATATACCCAGAGAAGATTGAGTGATGGTTTATAATTAATATTATGTATCAATTATTTATTTATATATGGAATAATATCTCTGGATATTACTCCAGCCCCAGATGAATGCTCAATTTGCTTTCTCTGTCATCATCTCAGATAGTTTATTGAAGGGAACTCAGATATAGACAAAGTTATAGATATATAAAGAAGATATATCCAAGGATTTATAGAAGTGTATATTTGTATATTAATGGAAATCATTTTCTGCTTCAAAATGTTTTTTACTCGATAGTCTACACTCAAAACCAATATGTCACAGCACTCCCAACTGACTTGAAGTCATTAGGAAGCTCTGTTAGCACCAGGATAAGCAGAGACTATTGAAGGGGGCTGAGAGAACATTCCTCAAACTCTTCTCAACTATGGAAACCAGAACACCTGCCAGGACACAGTGACTTGCTAAGTGGTCTTTCCTCTTGCTGATTGTCCTGTAGGGAGCTCTGGCCTGTGTTGAGTACCGGCCCCCTTTTTCAGTCTTTGCAACACTGCATACAGGGCAGCTTTTTCCTTTTTCCTTCTTCTGTCTGTATAGTTTCAAACTCCATGTGCAGAAATGAATTGCACTTCTATACACTAATAATGAAGCGGCAGAAAGAGAAACTAAGAAAACAATCCCATTCACAACTGCACCAAAAATAATAAGATACCTGGGAATAAACTTAACCAAAGAAGTGAAAGACCTATACTCTGAAAACTATAAAGCACCGATGAAAGAAATTGAAGATGATACAAAGAAATGGAAAGACATTCCATGTTCATGGATTGGAAGAAAAAATATTGTTAAAATGTCTATACTACCCAAAGCAATCTACATATTCAGTGCAATCCTTATCAAAATCCCAACAGCATTTTTCCCAGAGCTAGGACAAGCAATTCTAAAATTTGTATGGAACCACAAAAAATCCTGAATTTCCTAATGTTTCAAACCCTTGTTCTCCATATGAGAGTGTCTGATCCACATTCACTGCCACAGTTTCTTAGAAAAATGTAAACACAATATCAAAGCTCCAAATGTGAATTGTCTTCTTTCTAAATGATTATTCGTGTTCTTTCTTTTCCCTCCAAACTACTGCCAACAATTTTCCCCAAATAACCAGAACAATTGTTTCAAAGCAAACACAAAACATTTAGTGAATAGCAGATCCTCCCCAAATCCCTCCTGATCATAGATGCCATGAGTCAGTAAGGAAGCAGGATCCTTAGGGGAGGAGATAGTGTGGGGAAGGGGGGTTAATGACTGGCTTTTCCAAGAGAGTTAAACTGTGCCAAACTAGCAAGGTCATAATCTCACAAATGTACACACAATCTTGTTTTTTTTTTTTTTTTCGTGAATCCCAGGCTTTAGTATTGTATTTACTTATATATGAATATGATTCATTTATTTTTATATGAATATAACAGAAGATAAAGAAATCACAATAAAACTAAAAGAATGGTGAACTTCAGATAATTGTTTTTCCACAAGAGTCATTATTAATGATTCAACATACCCCTAATATTGAGGCACAGTGTTCTGAGAAGCATTAGTCAGTTGGAATACTACACTGGAAAAATGCACTATTTAATGCCAGACAGTATGCAATGATTCTCTACTATGGTATGTGAGGAAAATAATTCACCCGAGGTGTTTGCTAATTATGTTATTTTTACAATGTCAAAATGTAAGCCATTTGAATCCTACTATTTGATTTCAATGTCATAGTTGCTTACTTCTAGTTCTGTGTTTAAATCAAGTCTTTAATTTCCACCAGTGTCTAGCAGTGAAATTCTTTGGTTTCATTTTTGCTATCTGTGGGTTTTATAGACATTGCCCCATGGTTTTCAAATATGCACTGCTGCAATGTCAGGTCTGACAGCAGCATAATTTTATCCTCTTCAAAGTGATTTTAATGTCTTTTTTTCTTCCGGTCTGGAAGTTTTGACATTCTTTCCTTCTTCCTCAAGTTCAGTAACTTTACTAAGATGTTTTTCCAAGATGTCTTTGTCTCCTTTTCCTTAGACAGGTTGATGTCCAACACATCTTGCTCCTCATCCTACATCCTTTCTGACCACCATTGGTCTTTTCCAATCTTTTCTGAAGTAAATAACTTGGTGAGATGTGATCTGGCACAATCTTGCCTCAGCACCCAACTCCATCCCTTTTTGCTGAGGGCTTCTCTGATGTAAGGTTTGGGATTCCCTTAGGAACTCTCTAGGTGCCTTTAGAGGTGCAGTCCTGGAAGTACTATCCTTGACCAGGGGAATACAGGAGATGGTGCATAAATGCTGTCCCCTTCCACTTTGACTACACATCCTAGTCAACGGCTCTGAGAGATCCAGAGCAATGTCAGACTTGAGAAAACCCACCTTGGCTTGTCTTCCTTCCTTCCTTTATTCTTCCCCAGTCCTCTCCTGTTGTCTGGGACAATTTCCTCAAATAGCTGCCTGCAAACAGCTTCTGCTTTCTGGGAGAAAATTTATTCCTAAAAATTTATCATAGATCTGTGACTTTTTGTTCATTCATCTTTTTTCTGCCTTCCTCCTCTGTAAATGTGTTCCTATCTTCACTTTTTTTTCTCCACTCCATTTATTGAAATCTCCTTAGGCTTCCCCTGAGTTTTGAAAAAAATTTTTGCAGTCAAAAATGGTTTAAATCTTTAAGATGATATTATTTTTCTCTTTTATTTCTTTCCAGAGCTCCACCAGTCTACTTTTTACTCCTTTTTATAGGTTCTCCTCTCTTCTTTGAATTATTGTTTCTCTCATTTGTATTGAAAAATTACAGAGGATTTCCAGGTTCCCAAACTGTGGTCCCTAACCAATAATACCAACACTAACTTGTTAGAAGTGCTGATTCTCAAGTGTCACCTGTTGAGTAAGAAATGTTGGCGGGGGAGGGGAATTCAGTTTGTGCCTTAAAAAACTCCCTACTTAGTTTTGATGCATACCAAAGTTTAAGAACCACTTTTTAGAAGAACTCTTCCTCAAAACAAAGATGGAGAACTTTTGTCTTAATTCTCAGAATCTTCCCTTATTTTGGCCCAAGTTATACAGCATTTGGGGCTTAGAATTGTGGCTTAGGGTTCTGGCTTTTTCTTTGCCGTAAGATGATGGAGGGTATTTTTCTCTTAATTGTGATTCAAAGGAGAAGGCAAGAATTTTTAAAAATACACTTAAACCAGCACTATTTGACTGGAATTCTAAGTTGCTGATCTGAAAGGCAAGTTGCATGGAAAAGGATAGGGCTTAGTCCTATAGGCTAGAGGCCCAGCTCTGGTCCCACTCCTGCATCTGATTAGTGTGTGACCTCTGACAAGCCACTTGACCTCCTCAGGCTCCTTTGGGCATGTAAACTCCATGCCTTTGAGCAACAAAAGTGCTCCTTGTGTTTTTTCCTTAGCTCAAGTTTAGTGCCTCCAGTGATAAGGTTTCTGTTTCCTCTCCTATGACATGTCATCACTGGGGAGAGCTCACTGCCATGGCTTTGAAGCCTGAACTAGTTCTAGTCTTAATTCAGATTTGTTCTTGTTCAGAGATGGTGACCCTTTCCTCCAAATCAGGGCAATGTATTCAAATTTCAAGTCTTCATCAAAGCTGTGGAGCCTGAACAAAGCCTGCTTTCCATTTTCCCAGAGTTCTGCTGTTTTAGGGGTAGAAAGTTCAGGAGGAGAATAAACTGACTCCTGCTACCAAATTGTGAGACTGGTCCAAGTCACTGTAAAATCTATGCACTATTTCTGACTTTTCCTGTGCCTCATCTCATCTTAAATTGAGATCATCACATATCTTCCTCTTGGCTGGATGATTGTTAGAAATTTACTATAGCTCTTGGCTAACCTGTGACAAACAGCAAGAATATCCACAAACAAAAGGCCCTCCACCCAGTAATTTCAAGTACTCCTGCTCCTAACATCAAGTGGATTCATTTATTTTTCATTTTGTGTGTCACCAATTAAATGTCTAGGAAAACATGACTTGAAGTGTGTCTTGTCTATTGGCCAATCCACAACTGGTTGTTACCAATTTGTGATGAGAGCAGTCCAGGAAGAGTAAGCATTTAGAAACTTGTACAGCAGTTAGACAATGCCATGACACCCTAGCCTGTGGTCAGTTGGGTAGTCTCACAGAGCAGGGTATAAGCCAATGTGAGTGGGATTAAACTCAGAAAGTGAGTTGCATATGTTTTGAGTTATTTTATCAGGCCAGCCAGGACTGGTTATATAATTTTCAGGGCTCAATGCAAAATGAAAATGTGGGTCCCTTGTTCAAAAATTAAGACTTTCAAGATGGTAGCAGCAGAGCATAAGGCAAGTGAGGCACCTTTCTAAGTACTAAGCTCTGTGCAAATGTGCTAGTCATACACTCACAAAGCTAACCTGCCTACTTTGTAGGATTATGTTATAATTTTTGTTATTTTAAGGTTCATCTGTCATCTATAAACTAAAGTGTATTATTTGAGAAAAATGTAAATATTTGAGAAAATGTAAGGACATTTTTTGTCAAGAAAAGACAAATCTCTTCTGGAGATATCCGTGGTAATAAAGCAAATAATGACAATGGAAGTAATTTAAAGATTCAAAATCCAAGGAGTTTGTATTAGTCTGACTTAGAAATCTTATACTTCTCACATATTGGATTTGGATTCTATTTTGTAGTCATAATGGACGGTGAAGTGCATTATTGCAGAGGTGTACTGGCTGACAAAGCAATGAAATCATCAAAGCATAAGTACCATTAATACTTAAAACATGAAGAAGTAAGTTAAAAATCAAACAAATATTTTTACAAGACAAAATGTACTAAATAAGCTCTTTCTAGTCATGATTCTTTGAAATGTTCTGTTACATTTAAATACTGAAAGAGCATTGACTGCCTCAAGATTTTATTTCATTCTGGTATGATTACAAATCCATCTTATCAAAAACTGGAGCTCTATCAAAAAATTCTCAGCATAAATTGGGATTTCAAAAGTATGTCTACATAATTTAAAAATCAAATCTTAGAAACCATTTAAACTGTAGTCACTGAATTTTTTTGGTTCCACCCTTGATTTTGGAGGGATATCTTCTAGCATGTAAGAATTATTTTCAACAACAATTTTGATTGCTAACATCACTTACTAATTCCAAGAGATTATATGTAGAGGCATTATTATTCTTTTCTCTGAATAAAATCATGTGATATGAAAATGACAGTTTTATTTTTTCTTTCCAACCTTATTATCTTTTATTTCAACTTCTTTACTTAATCCATTGGGAAGCAGACTGTTAGTAAAATGTTAATAGAAGGGGTAGTGAACATACTGGTCTTGTTCTTGATCTCAAGGGGAAGATTTCAGTATTTCACTATTTAGTATGATATTCACTTTAGATTTTTTCTAAAAAATAGCTTTATCTATTAAAGAAAAAGGAAATTTCCTTCTGTTCTTAGTTTGTGCTTAATCCTAAGGTTTGACTTATTGGAAATTTCAACTAAATACCTGGAGTGTTTGCAAATCTCCTTCTCCCTGGTAAGCTCTTGAATGTAGCTTTCATCTCATCAGTGTCTGAAATGGCCACCACCTTCCAGCAACCCAGTAATCTCACTCCAACATGTGTACCCAAGAGAAACCAAAACTTACAGTTTCACGAAAACCTCAATTCACAATTTTTAAAAACTGGAAGTAAACACCCTTAAATAGTGAATGAATCAACATAGGTGGAACACTCATACATTGAATTACATCTCAATAATAAAAAAGAATAAACTTCTGATACAACAATATGGATAAATGTCAAATGCATTATCCTAAATTAACGAAGCCAGTCTCAAATGGCTACATACCATTGATTTTTATTGATAAGACATTCTGGAAAAGGTAAAAGACTATAAGACAGAATCAGTATTTGCCAGGGTGACTCTGCCTCTATTCACCCAAAAGAAATTTGCAGCTTCAAATTGGTAACAGTCAGTTGGCACTTGAACGTGCTGTCTCCTGGAAACCCAGGGCTTCTATATTAACCATGGCTGGAAGATACCCCAGCCAACCCACACTGCCCCATCCTGGCAAGGCAGTCAAGTTCTCTCCAGATATGCCTACAGGAGGAAAAGGCACCACTGGGCAGGTAAGGGTTTGAAATGAATCACCTGCCGTGTTTCCACAAGAGTCCTCTCAGAGTCCCTGCCTCTTTAGATTTATGCTTTGTTACAGACGTGTGATTGCCATGAACCATGCCAAATATACATGCTAGTATGACCCTCTCCCCAGGCCTTGGGCAGCTAGGTACCTTCAGGTCTGTGGAGCCAGAGCATGGCCCCAAACATCTACACATCCTCCTGTGTAGAGGGAGGCCCATGCCCCCACCAATTGCTCTGAAACAGCATCTGAAAATTGGTGACAGTCTATTCCCATTTGGACTTGTGGCCTCCTGGTGATCAAAGACCTCTCTTTTCAAAATAATGTAAACTTATATGGTTTTAAAGGTAAATTCTACCATATTTTCAAGAAATTATACCCTATCTTATTCAAGTTATCCTCCAAATAGAACAAAAAAGTACAATGCTGCCTATGCCATTTTTGAAGCTATTTGAATCTTGATTCTAAAACTAGAAAAAGATAGTACAAGAAAAGAATATTATGGCCCATTAAGCTGAAGAGCATGGGTGTGAAAATCCTATAAACAATGGTAATTAATCAAAACCAACAATGTATTTTTAAAATAATAAATATGAGCAAGAAAGGATTTCTTCTGTAATAAAAGGACAGTTTTTCATCAAACAATCTATAATTGAAATCATAAGAAATCTTTGATTATCTCAAAGCAGAAAACTATTTTATAAGGTGGAACATACATATGTGTGATTTTAAAAATTAGCAAACCGGGGGATCCCTGGGTGGCTCAGCGGTTTGGCGCCTGCCTTCGGCCCAGGGCATGGTCCTGGAGTTTCCAGATCGAGTCCCACATCGGGCTCCCTGCATGGAGCCTGCTTCTCCCTCAGTCTGTGTCTCTGTCTCTCTCTCTCTACGTCTCTCATGAGTGAATATGTTCACTTTAAAAAAATGTTTAAAAAATTAGCAAACTGGAGCTACAAGAAGGCTTTCTTTTTTTTTCTTTTTTTTTTTTCTTTTTTGTCCTTGTGAGCTGGGACAGTTTATTCTAGGCTAGTGAACATTCACTTATCATCTTCTGATTTTTCAGTAAATGAAATACTCGTAGGTCATGAAGCTATCATGGTCCTTCAGCCCCGTCCCTGCTCTGCTGATGCACTTGTCAGCTCCCTTTTTTTTAAAAATTAATTTTTATTGGTGTTCAATTTACCAACATACAGAAAAACACCCAGTGCTCATCCCGTCAAGTGTCCACCTCAGTGCCCGTCACCCATTCCCCTCCAACACCCGCCCTCTTCCCCTTCCACCACCCCTAGTTCGTTTCCCCGAGTTAGGAGTCTTTATGTTCTGTCTCCCTTCCTGATATTTCCCAACATTTCTTTTCCCTTCCTTTATATTCCCTTTCACTATTATTCATATTCCCCAAATGAATGAGAACATACACTGTTTGTCCTTCTCCGATTGACTTATTTCACTCAGCATAATACCCTCCAGTTCCATCCACGTTGAAGCAAATGGTGGGTATTTGTCGTTTCTAATGGCTGAGTAATATTCCATTGTATACATAAACCACATTTTCTTTATCCATTCACTGTCGATGGACACCGAGGCTCCTTCCACAGTTTGGCTATTGTGGCCATTGCTGATAGAAACATCGGGGTGCAGGTGTCCCGACGTTTCATTGCATCTGAATCTTTGGGGTAAATCCCCAACAGTGCAATTGCTGGGTCGTAGGGCAGGTCTATTTTTAACTCTTTGAGGAACCTCCACACAGTTTTCCAGAGTGGCTGCACCAGTTCATATTCCCACCAACAGTGTAAGAGGGTTCCCTTTTCTCCGCATCCTCTCCAACATTTGTTGTTTCCTGCCTTGTTAATTTTCCCCATTCTCACTGGTGTGAGGTGGTATCTCATTGTGGTTTTGATTTGTATTTCCCTGATGGCAAGTGATGCGGAGCATTTTCTCATGTGCATGTTGGCCATGTCCATGTCTTCCTCTGTGAGATTTCTCTTCATGTCTTTTGTCCAATTCATGATTGGATTGTTTGTTTCTTTGGTGTTGAGTTTAATAAGTTCTTTATAGATTTTGGAAACTAGCCCTTTATCTGATATGTCGTTTGCAAGTATCTTCTCCCATTCTGTAGGTTGTCTTTTAGTTTTGTTGACTATATCCTTTGCTGTGCAAAAGCTTCTTATCTTGATGAAGTCCCAATAGTTCATTTTTGCTTTTGTTTCTTTTGCCTTTGTGGATGTATCTTGCAAGAAGTTACTGTGGCCGAGTTCAAAAAGGGTGTTGCAAAAAAAAAAAAAAAAAAAAAAAAAAAAAAAAAAAAAAAAAAAAAAAAACAAAAAGGGTGTTGCCTGTGTTCTCTTCTATGATTTTGATGGACTCTTGTCTCACATTTAGATCTCTCATCCATTTTGAGTTTATCTTTGTGTATGGTGAAAGAGAGTGGTCCAGTTTCATTCTTCTGCATGTGGCTGTCCAATTTTCCCAACACCATTTATTGAAGAGACTGTCTTTCTTCCAATGGATAGTCTTTCCTCCTTTATCGAATATTAGATGACCGTACATTTCAGGGTCCACTTCTGGGTTCTCTATTCTGTTCCATTGATCTATGTGTCTGTTTTTGTGCCAGTACCACACTGTCTTGATGACCACAGCTTTGTAGTACAACCTGAAATTTGGCATTGTGATGCCCCCAGCTATGGTTTTCTTTTTTAAAATTCCCCTGGCTATTCGGGGTCTTTTCTTATTCCACACAAATCTTAAAATAATTTGTTCTAACTCTCTGAAGAAAGTCCATGGTATTTTGATAGGGATTGCATTAAACGTATAAATTGCCCTGGGTAACATTGACATTTTTACAATATTAATTCTGCCAATCCATGAGCATGGAATATTTTTCCATCTCTTTGTGTCTTCCTCAATTTCTTTCAGAAGTGTTCTATAGTTTTTAGGGTATAGATCTTTTACCTCTTTGGTTAGGTTTATTCCTAGGTATCTTATGCTTTTGGGTGCAATTGTAAATGGGATTGACTCCTTAATTTCTCTTTCTTCAGTCTCATTGTTAGTGTATAGAAATGCCACTGATTTCTGGGCATTGATTTTGTATCCTGCCACACTACCAAATTGCTGTATGAGTTCTAGCAATCTTGGGGTGGAGGCTTTTGGGTTTTCTATGTAGAGTATCATGTCATCGGCGAAGAGGGAGAGTTTGACTTCTTCTTTGCCAATTTGAATGCCTTTAATGTCTTTTTGTTGTCTGATTGCTGAGGCGAGGACTTCCAGAACTATGTTGAACAGCAGTGGTGAGAGTGGACATCCCTGTCTTGTTCCTGATCTTAGGGGAAAGGCTCCCAGTGCTTCCCCATTGAGAATGATATTTGCTGTGGGCTTTTCATAGATGGCTTTTAAGATGTCGAGGAAAGTTCCCTCTATCCCAACACTCTGAAGTGTTTTGATCAGGAATGGATGCTGTATTTTGTCAAATGCTTTCTCTGCATCCAATGAGAGTATCATATGGTTCTTGGTTTTTCTCTTGCTGATATGATGAATCACATTGATTGTTTTATGAGTGTTGAACCAGCCTTGTGTCCCAGGGATAAATCCTACTTGGTCATGGTGAATAATTTTCTTAATGTGTTGTTGGATCCTATTGGCTAGTATCTTGTTGAGAATTTTTGCATCCATGTTCATCAGGGATATTAGTCTGTAATTCTCCTTTTTGGTGGGGTCTTTGTCTGGTTTTGGAATTAAGGTGATGCTGGCCTCATAGAACGAATTTGGAAGTACTCCATCTCTTTCTATCTTTCCAAACAGCTTTAGTAGAATAGGTATGATTTCTTCTTTAAACGTTTGATAGAATTCTCCTGGGAAGCCATCTGGCCCTGGACTCCTGTGTCTTGGGAGGTTTTTGATGACTGCTTCAATTTCCTCCCTAGTTATTGGCCTGTTCAGGTTTTCTATTTCTTCCTGCTTCAGTTTTGGTAGTTTGTGGCTTTCCAGGAATGCGTCCATTTCTTCTAGATTTCCTAATTTATTGGCGTACAGCTGTTCATAATATGTTTTTAAAATCGTTTGTATTTCCTTGGTGTTGGTAGTGATCTCTTCTTTCTCATTCATGATTTTATTAATTTGAGTCTTCTCTCTCTTCTTTTTAATAAGGCTGGCTAATGGTTTATCTATCTTATTAATTCTTTCAAAGAACCAACTCCTGGTTCTGTTGATCTGTTCCACAGTTCTTTTGGTCTCGATATCATTGAGTTCTGCTCAAATTTTAATTAACTGTCTTCTTCTGCTGGGGGTGGGGTCTATTTGTTGCTTTTTCTCTAGTTCCTTTATGTGTAAGGTGAGCTTTTGAATTTGAGATCTTTCCAGTTTTTGAATGGATGCTTGTATTGCGATGTATTTCCCCCTCAGGACTGCTTTTGCTGCATCCCAAAGATTTTGAACGGTTGTATCTTCATTCTCATTAGTTTCCATGAATCTTTTTATTTCTTCCTTAATTTCCTGGTTGACCTTTTCATCTTTTAGCAGGATGGTCCTTAACCTCCACGTGTTTGTGGTCCTTCCACAAGAAGGCTTTCTTAACTTATAGTTATTATATTAATATAGATATTTACTACAAATGGTCTAGTTCCTTTGAGACTTGGAACAAGACAAAGCTACTTATTTGGAATTATTATTTATGTAAAAGTCAAGATGGGGATTGCAATAAGTAGGAAACGCATATGGACTGGAAAGATAAAGACAAAAATCATTGTTTATAGAAGATATGGTTGCCAGCAGTGCAATCAAAGCTCTTACTACTAACGAGAATTCAGAAAGGTTGTCAAATGAAAGGTAAATTTATAAAAATCAGTAGCATTTATTTATAGCAATGATGACTAGGAAAAATTGTAGAATAAGATGACCTTCACAATAGCAATAAAAATGGATATGATGCCTAGGAAATAAACAAAAATATGCAAAAATTTGGGGAGAAAATTTTATCACCTTAATAAAGGATAAGAAAGATAATCTGAATTAGTGGAGAGAAATTCCATGCATTTGGATAGCAGGCTTGTTTGTTATAAAGATGTCAATTATCGCCCAAGTTAATTTATCAATTAAATGTAATTTCAGGGCAGCCCGGGTGGCTCAGCGGTTTGGCGCCGCCTTCAGCCCAGGGCGTGATCCTGGAGATCCGGGATAGAGTCCCAGGTCGGGCTCCCTGCATGGAGCCTGCTTCTCCCTCTGCCTGTGTCTCTACCTCTCTTTGTATGTCTCTCATGAATAAATAAATAAAATCTTTTTAAAAATGTAATTTCAATCAAAACTTCAACTTTATTTTAATGTATTTTATATTTATTTATGGAGAACTAAAAGTTTATGAATGGCCATGTCAACATTAATATTGAAGAATAAAATGGTAGGATCAACCTATTGCATGTAATGGCATACTACAGAGCTTTAGTAATTTAAATATATGTTAGTGTAAAGCCAAACAAATAGACTGATAGAGCAGGTTAGAGAGCCCAGAGGCAAAGCACTTGTATTGGGCAAATTAATATACAATAGGGGATCTCTGGGTGGCTCAGCAGTTTAGCGCCTGCCTTTCGCCTGGGGTGTGGTTCTGGAGTCCCGGGTTCAAGTCCCACATCAGGCTCCCTTCATGGAGCCTGCTTCTCCTTCTGCCTGTGTCTCTGCTTCGCTCTCTCTCTCTCTCTCTCTTATGAATAAATAAATAAAATCTTTTAAAAATTAATACACAATAAATGTGGCTTCACAAATGAATAGGGAGAGGGAAAGCAAATTCTTTGACAGATCTTAGGCAGTTGGCTCAAAATATGGAGAAAAATAAAATTCATTTCCTAAAATAAAACTCATGTCACATGAAAAAGTGAACTGTACTTTAAATTAAAAATTTTAAACAGGAACATTAAATCTTTGTAGTTAATGAAAAAACAGTGAATATTCTGGGATAGAATACTCTTAACACCAAACTTTAAAAGCATGTAAGGCAAAATAATTTTATACAGTGCACATATATATTACATTTGTTATATATTTGTTATATGTATATATTGTTATATATATTTGTTATATTTGTTATATAAATTGTTATACATTTGTTATATGTATAATTCAAGGTTTTCCATTCAGTGAAAGACCTCTAGATAAAGTTGATAGATGAATGACATCATATTTCTGATGTCAAAAACCACCATGAAATTATTATTTGAAATTTATTAGAAACTCTTAATAATTAATTAGAAGAAGTCAAAAACACCAAAGATATGAAAACATATTTGGCAGAAGAGGAAGCCCTAAGGGCTAATAACACATGAAGGAACTACTTACCCATAATCATGAGCAATCAGAGAAATATAGGCTAAAATAATGAGCTATTACTTTATATGTATTAGACTGGTCCAAAAAAAGGGATATGGAGAGGGCTGAAAGGCCAAATTCATCATTTAACACTTATCCTGAACATCACACATAGTCAGAAATTCAAGTGTTTAAGCAACAAATCACACTCATTCTTCCCCTCTGGGAAGATAACTTTGACTCTGGAAGAGATTACTGGCTGTCTTGCAATATTGTCTCCCACGTCTTTGTTAATAATAGAAATCCTCGTTTGTAGCTAAATCTATGGCCCCTTGAAATAAACCCTACCCTTGTCAGCTTCTCATAGCCAAGCATGGTAATAGGACTAAATAGTGTCCAATAAGCTGTAAGCAGAATGAAGAGATTGAACTTCTAGAAGGTGGGGTTCTTTCTCTGTCCTTTCCTCCCATGCTGCCAGCTGAAATACTGTTGTGGTTGCCAGAGCTCAAGCAAAGGTTTTGGACCACATCAAAAAGATCACATGCTAAAAAAATGGAGAAGTAGCAAAATAGAAGGGACCTGGGTCCCTGCTGACAATCTCCAGTTCTAACCCTTGTCCCATCAAGTCCAGACTTCTTATGCCTGAGAGGCCAGTACATTTCTATCTTGGTTTGTTTCGATTTTCTTTTCACCTATAGCCAAATTCTAACCAATACAGACTGCACTGGGCTGAGTGGTAGTAAAATCACACACCCAGAAAAATGATGCCAGTAAACAATGCAAAAAACTATATAGAAAACTATATAGAAAAACGAGGACAGAGGCAGTATGAGGGCAGAAGTGGATGAATTCGAGACATTTGGGAGTTGGTATTGACAGAGGCTGTGACTGATGGGGGGTGGGGATCATAAAGAAGGGTGATGATACTATTATTGTTCTTTGCTGTGAGGTCTGTCCTGTGCATGGCGGGCTGGTTAGCAGCATCTCTGACCTCTATCTTCGAGAAGCCATTAGCATCACGGTCACAGTCACAGCAATGAAAGTTGACTCTAGACATTACCAAATGTCCCTTTGGGGGTAAAATTGTCCCCTGTTGAGAACCACTGACATAAGAGTAATTTTGCTGCTCGTAGGGCACTTCCCCAGCATTCCCCTGGCCCCCAGCTTTGTTTCAGAAATGAATACATAGTGCACATTAATAAAATGCTAACAGAAACTTCCTAGGAGTTTCTAGGAAAAGTTTCTCTGATCCCAAAAGAGAGCCACAAGAAGGAACGGCTTTTCTTTTCTGAATATCGTGATGTAAGGATGTGAAACCTGGGTTTGCTGCAGTCATTTTGTACTCAGCTGACTACGTGGGAGTGTAGACCTGGTGTCTCTGGGTTGAGTGGTGTCTTTTCTTTGTTCTACTTCTGGTTTTCTAAATACATAAGCCCCAAGTCTCCTTTATAATTTAACCCAGTTTCTGTTACCTGCAGCCAGAATCTTCTAACCTACACAGTGACTTTGGCAGGATCAGTTCCAGAGGAGTTTTTAGGGACAGATGCCAGACTGAGGTGACTTGAGGATTGAGTGGGAAGTAAAATACAGAAGATGGTGAGTAAGACTCTTTCATAAAGCTTAACAGTGAAAGGACCCAGACAATATGCCGTAGAAGGGGGTTGGAGATTGTGGAAGTATATTCGTTTAGTGAAATGTGGGGAGGACTTGAATTATTTAATCCCTAATGAGAAGGAGCCGGTAAGAAAGAAGAGGTTGTAAATAGAACAAGGCAGGAAAGTTTTCAGTATAGCAAGGTCCCTGAGGAAGGAGAGGGGGCATGGGTGGAGTGGCTCATTCTGGGTAGAAGGAAGAACATCTCTGGTATTCTGAGACCTGTGATGGAAAAGGAGATGCAGATACTTTTGTAGTGTGGAGGCAAGATGCTAGGGAAGTTTTTGATCATTTGCGGGAGAGTAGCAGGGGACATGGATCACACACACAAGGAAATTCTCAGAAACTCTAGGAACTATTCAGATATAAGCTGCTATGCTTCATTTACATAATCCAGGACTGTAATTAGCTCACTGAGATCACATCTATTATGCAAAAGGAGTCCTTTTTGACTCTCCGCATTGTAGAAGATGCCCAGAGACAGGTTGGAAGAAAGATGTGCAAGAGTGGTGTCAAGCCCGGGCCTCACAGAACAAAAAGTTGCAAAGGTCAAAGGAGGCTCCCCACCAATTCTAAGCAGCTTCTCCTTGTGTACCTGTGCTGTCCATTCCAGGCCCTTCTCCCAGTATGAAGTTCAGAGCAGGGGAGTCTTTATGGCTACTGCTTACCAAACAAATGTGAGAAACAGTTGTTTAAAGTCCACTTTAACATGTTTTCCACTGGAACATTCTCTGAACTTTAATAATCGAGTGTTTGGAGATCATTAAGTAGCTGCCTTGACTTGTTTAACCCAATGGCCGCAGACATTTCATCGAGCTGACATAGGATTTATGTCTCAATAACACAATAACATTTAGTGAGCACCATGGTTCCAGAACGATTTATGCCTGATCTGTAATTAGAGAATGATTTATGCCTGAGCAAGGGGCAGAGTAATGAGAGACTCCACTAAGACACCCTGCATCCTGCTGCTGGACTGCTTTCCACTGGGGGCGGAGATGAAATGGCCATGCTCACTCCCTGATGTTTTTCCTCGATAGCTGTATCCTTAGGAAAAAAAAATAGAAGTCTGAGCTAGTTCTCTTTTCCTTGCAAAATGATTCCAATCACTCTGATTCCCATTAAATTCCACATCAGTCTTGGACAAGACAAGGATGAGCACAATCACAGGAACTCAACGCCAGACAAGATCCCTCTGTTTTTCCATCACTAATTCGGCCTTACCAAAGAGACTGTCCAGTGGCCACACTGTGCATCCAGGAGCCCATTGTCTCAGGGTGAAAGTCACAAGATCCTTGCCTCAAGTCTATACTGATACCCACAACAAATTAGTTGCTGGGTCGCCAGGATGCCACAGAGGTCACGGTCAACAATTGAGGTGACTCCCTAGTGGCACCAGCTCCAAGGAAGAAATCACCAGTAGTTCAGGTCGTGGGCTCTGGAGTCAGCAAACCTGGAACTATACCCTCCCTGCACCATTATCTGGCTCTGAAATCTGGGGCCTCAGTTGCTTCGCCTACAAATTGGGACAATAATACCTATCTCAGGGGATTGTTCTGAGAAACTTTGACCCCGAGAATATCCAAAACATCCGTCGTGGAGGAATCGAAAGAGAAAAAAAAGTAGAGGTAGAAGTGAACAAGCTTCACTTGGCATAGCACCAAAAGCACCAAAGTACCTTGGGAAAGCAGAAAGAGAATTGGACTTACAGTAACAAGTCCTGGTTTGAATTCCAACGTTTCCTGTGGGAGCGATAGTACGTAGGTATGCCATATGGCTGTTATGAGAAATACATAAGAAATCATTTACGCAAACACCAAATACTTGGCAGGTACTAAATGGATGTGCATTTCCCTCCTTCTTTCCAAGCAAGCAGAAAGAATTCGATGAGTTCAAATCTTGATTACCAAAGTGTTAGCTCCTGAGGGTGGTCTCAGTTTTGCAGGGGAAGGCTAGTCTTGCACAGATTTGTGAAGTGGGTCTAGGTTTTTTTGACATCCTCCCATGTTCCTCTTAACATTCTTCCTCCAGCCAGGCACACTCACCTCTAGCATCTACACAGATCGGCCTTTTCGAACTGTTGTCATAGGTATACAGACAGCAGTACTTGGTTGTGAGCTCATAATGGCTAAGAAGGTCATGAAAACAAGGGCACCAGAATTTTCATCAAAAACAACAAGGAGGGGCAGCCCGGATGGCTCAGCGGTTTAGGGCCACCTTCAGCCCAGGGCCTGATCCTGGAGACCCGGGATCGAGTCCCATGCCGGACTCCCTGTGTGGAGCCTGCTTCTCCCTCTGCCTGTGTCTCTGCCTCTCTCTCTCTCTCTCTCTCTCTCTCTCTCTCTGTGTGTGTGTGTCTCTCATGAATAAATAAATAAAATATTTAAATAAAAAACAAAAACAACAAGGAGAAAAGGAAAGCCCTAAAGACATACGGGCACTGTAATGACAAGGATGACATTTTAGAAAGATTTTTTTTGTGCCGACTCCTCTAGCTTTCCCATCTTTCCCATCATATAACCTAGCCTAAGGTAGCCTAAGGGTTTTGTGTCTTCCAGATCCTCCATTTTTTGGTCAAGCCAGCTATCACCAATCTCCTCTCCTCTCATGTGGCCCGCAGTCCTGCCCCTTTACTCACAGATTTTGTCCTTCACTGAACTTGTCCCTAAGCCATTCCAGGGACTTGTGCACCAGACTACAAGGATGATCAGACCATGTTGTCTCAGCTAGTTGTTATCCTTCTCCATCTGGCATGCACTCGTTACCAAGAAAAAAATGCCCAGATGACTCCATGTTCCTCATAGTGCAAAGCTCCCATTGGGCTTTCTATTTCTAATTTAAGAGAAACCTGCACGCGTTATTGAATTTAAATTTGATGCAAGTATTTGCTTCCTAAGCAATAAGGAAATCAGAAGTGAAAACACACGGTCTTCAAAAATGCCTGAGTTGCGTAATCATTTGTTACCAAAATATTTCATTTCCTTTGGATCTGAGGGAAAGTAAATAAAATTATAACTTACTTATTTCAAGCAAAAATTTTAAAGGTGAGAAAAATGGATTAGCCTGCAGAACCAGGGTTGCAATATTTCTTTTATTCAGTTCTGCAAGTAGTTACTGACCACACACCTGGAATGGTGTTAGGAATTGTTCAGGACACAGTTTAGACCTCTGCCCTCTGAGAGACCATACCCTCTACATATGGACTACATGAGCTTTACCAGGTTGATTTAAATTATCTGTTCAGTTTGTTCACTTCCCTCCACTGGAACAGTGAGCAGGAAAGTGGCTTAATTAACTTTGTGATTCAGATGTCTTTTATCCTCAGTTGACATTTAAAATCCATTTAAAAAAAAAATAAAATCCATTTTGATGCAGATTTCAATACTACTTAATATCCCTAGGAGAAAAAGGATCCTCAGGATAAATGGCATTGTTGAACCACAGAGACTTCCCTAAGGTCTTTTTGTGGGAGAGATTGAGATGGGGTTTAGAAAACCTTAAAGCCCATAGCAAACCTCTTAAAAGTTCATCAGTCATGGGTTTTTCTCCAAATTCCTTCCATCTCTCCAGACAATCAGTCCAGTTCTCAGATCTGAGAAGCTGTGCTTGTTCTGTGGGTAGGGTCAGTGGGGCCTGAAACCCAGCTATGCTACCATCTCCAGGCTAAGAGCTTGCTTGTGGCCTGTAGACACCAAAGGAATGGACTTCTTTTCTTCTCACTTGAGCAAACTGTGCCTCCCACTGTGTCTCCCTTGAATAGGAACCTTTCCCTACTTCCCACAGAAGCTCTGATGAACTAGAGGCCTCTGTGCTTCTCTGCCTTCTCTGTTCTTGTCTGTCAAACTGAATCTCACATAGAATAAGTTTTTTACAAGTAAGAAACAAGTATCAGTCAATACCAAAAGTGTATCTGAGACAGCAAATACAAAGTCATAAATAGAAAGTAGTGTGATTTTTAAATGTCCTTGTCTTATGTGTGTAGGAATTACGTGTATTGGCAAAATTTGCTGCAACATTAACATAATTCTTACTAATTTTCTGCTTTATCACACGTACAATTTTTTTTCACAGCAAAATATGTAGGGATATTTATTATACATCTCCTTTAAATCATCAATAAAATTTAATTCAGAGCAGCAGGAAAATGGGGAGTTTGCTCTCCATTAGTGAAAGCCTAAATTATAAAATATCTTTAGAGAAATACATTTTGTTACTTCCAAGTACTCAATAACTTCCAATTAAGAAAACAAAGCATTGCCAAATGAAGGAAGTTTAGCAATCTATTTTAGCGACTGCAAAAAAGTTTTAAAAGTTTGTGATTAAAATACAAATTTCTGTATTGCAAATAGAGCCTTCTAGAACTTGGAAATTTCCTCTCTCATCAGTAAATTAAACATCTCTGTATTTTTCTTGAAAGTATCATTCACTTAGTAAATTGCTTAACAATTTAAAAGGAAATTTCATCTTTACTTCTGTGAAAGTGATCATTTTTTAAAATACTGAAATCTCAAATGATTAGAGGTCATTCCACTTTTTCCCCAATGAAATTGTATATGTAGCATGACTATCCCTCCTGCTACACCGTCCTGCCCATCACCTCACTCCCAAATCAACACACCCAGACACTATTTTTCCTTTTGAGAAGTCTCCAGGGAAGAGAATATTGAAGCACTACCATCCGATGTGGTCAGGGCCCATAAATAAAAGCGGTAAATTTCAGTTACCTGGAAATACCTACATCCTGCCAAGGCTGCGATCATTTTCTCATTTATAAATTCTAAGTTTAAATTAAACCAAATCCTAATCTTTCTTGGCTCCAACTCTTCCCTTTTGGTGAAGTTTGCATTCTTGGTTTAAAGAAAAGAAAGGCTTACTTTTTTGTAAGGGGATCAAGGCTTCTTGGACATCGAATGGTTTTTACAAAGTACCATTTTGTTGAGTGCAAAAGAATAAGAAACAGCTGGGTTACATTTCCTTTGAAATGCACATTTAGTTAAAAATTAAAGACAAAAAATAAAAAGCACTAGAGAGAAACACTTTTTGGTTTTGCCAAGACCCAAATCATTTAAGAAAAAGAAGGGATAAGAGAGAAAAGAATAGTTTGAAATGTTTTGCCAAACCAGTTCCCCTTTCTGTGGTACTAAAGTTCATTAAGCCTGAAATAAAATAGCACAAGACACAGAATTAGTTTGAACTAGTTCTGGAAACAGTTATGAGTCTGTTAAGCATGAAGGGATTCAATAAATATTTCTCCTTTCTCTTCTCTTCTATCCCGAGAATAGTTGCAGTCATTTTTTTCTTACTAGTTTCTGAATTTTGCCAAGCTCTCCCTGATAGATAGAAGGTTCCTAAACAGAGGGATTGAATTTTTGTAGAAAACTACATTCTAGTTGCTCAAGTTCCTGGAAACATGTTTGTACTACAAATAGTAAATAAATAATAAAAGCGATTCCAGGGAATGAAAAGTTGTTAGCTCCCTGCCAACTTGCTTTCATCACACAATAGAAAAACAAAAAGTCAATCTTGCCCTAGAATTATAGGTAAAATGGGCCCATATGTGGTCATGTTGACTTCAATTCAATTTAACAAACACCATTCAGCACCTACCATGTTGAAATCAAGGACTAGGAGCTATACGAGGATTTAAATAAATAAGCAATGACCTCAGAAATGGATAAAAGGGAGAGAAGGGAAAAACCAAAATACAAAGTATAGAATAGAACCAGAAAACAATTCCCATATCACAACATCAAAATTGATTTATTCAGTTCCAGAGTTCTCAAGATACAAAACTTCATGAAATTATCTTTTTTTCTAAAGTAGTACAATTTCAGGTACAGAAATGTATATCAAATAGGACTATTTCATTATTTCAGAAACACTTGTTTAAAGAGTGTTTCAGAATAGCTAAATGTAGAGTGATTCATCATGTTTATTTGAAAATCTCCCTTTAGAATTTCCAGAATAAGTCAACTGACAAGAAAAATATCTTTTTATAGTTTAATACATTTATTAGGCAGAAATTTAACTTCCTCATGCCAGTGTTGGCAAAATTGAGAAAAGTTAATCTGCACTTAGAATTTTTTGTCTTTTTAGATTTCCTTCCACCCCCAAAACATACTCAGTAGATCCAAGTTTCTCACTACACTTTTATTACACTTTTTAAATCTAAATTCAATTTGCCAAAATATAGTATAACACCCAGTGCTCATTCCATCAAGTGCCCTCCCTCAGTGCCTGTCACCCAGTTACCTGCCCCTCCTTCCTCAACCCTTTGCTTGTTTCCCAGTTAAGAGTCTCTCATGGTTTGTCTCCCTCTCTAATTTTTCCCACAAAGTTCTCCTTTCTCTTATAATCCCTTTCACTATTTCTTATATTCCACTTATGAGTGAAACCATATGATGATTGTCCTTCTCTAATTGACTTATTTCACTCAACATAATACTCTCCAATTCTATCCATGTTGAAGCAAATGGCAGATTTTCGTCCTTTCTAATGGCGGAGTAATATATCATTATATATATATATATATATATATATATATATATATATATATATATATATATATATTTCACATCTTGTCCATTCATCTATTGAAGGATATCGTGGCTCCTGCCACAGTTTGGCTATTGTGTTGTGGACATTGCTACTATGAACATTGGGGTGCAGGCGTTCCGGCGTTTTATTACATCAATATTTTGGGGGTAAATACCCAGTAGTGCAATTGCTGGGTCATAAGGTAGCTCTATTTTGAACTTCTTGAGGAACCTGCACACTGTTTTCCAGAGTGGCTACACCAGCTTGCATTCCCACCAATGGTGCAAGAGGGTTCCCCTTTCTCCACATCCTCACCAACATTTGTTGTTTCCTGTCTTGTTAATTTTCCCCATTCTCACTGGGGTGAGGTGGTATCTCATTGTGGTTTTGATTTGTATTTCCCTGATGGCAAGTGATGCGAAGCATTTTCTCATGTGCTTGTTGGCCATGTGTGTATCTTCCTTGCTGAAATTTCTGTTCATGTCTTTTGCCCATTTCATAATTGGATTGTTTGTTTCTTGAGTGTTGAGTTTACTAAGTTCTTTATAGATCTTGGATACTAGCCCTTTATCTGATATGTCATTTGCAAATATCTTCTCTCATTCTGTGGGTTGTCTTTTAGTTTTGTTGACTGTTTCTTTTGCTGTGCAGAAGCTTTTTAATCTTGATGAATAGTTCATTTTTGCTTTTGTTTCCCCTGCCTTCATAGATGTATCTTGCAAGAAGTTGCTGTGGCCAAGTTCAAAAAGGGTGTTGCCTGTGTTCTCCTCTAGGATTTTGATGGATTCTTATCTCACATTTAGGCCTTTCCACCATTTTGAGTTTATTTTGTGCATGGTATAAGAGAATGGTCTAGTTTAATTCTTCTGCATGTGGCTGTCTAATTTTCCCAACACCATTTATTGAAGAGACCGTCTTTTTATTCCAGTGGATATTCTTTTCTGCTGTGTTGATTATTAGTTGACCATAGAGTTGAGGGTCCATTTCTGGGTTCTCTATTCTGTTCCATTGATCTATGTGTCTGTTTTTGTGCCAGTACCATACTGCCTGGACAATCACAGCTTTGTAATACAGCTTAAAATCTGGCATTGTGATGCCCCTGGCATTGGTTTTCTTTTTCAATATTCCTCTGGCTATTTGGGATTTCTCACTACACTTTAATACTGCTTGTATTTTTCTTTTTGAAAAAAATATTTTATTTTTGAGAGAGAAAGAGAGCACATGCATGAGTAGGTGGAGTGAGACAAGCACACTCCAAACTGAGCAGGGAGCCCAACATGGGGCTCGATCCCAGGACCCCAGGATCATGACCTGAGCTAAAGGCAGATGCTTCACTGACTGAGCCACCCAGGCATCCCAATGCTGCCTGTATTTTTCTATGAGAAGTAATCTGTCAATTAACACTAAAATAACATTATTTTATGTCTTCCTGAAAGTCTTTGTACTTCTTAAAGATACTTGAGAGAGGATTTTAATGACCCACAAAGTCTGTTTCCCAACAGGATTTGTAAGCAACCAAGTAAAGATAGGAGCTGTAAGGAGAAGGTTCTAGGATTGTCAGTAAACATGATGCTATCCCAGTGTCAGGGACTAAGAGATGTGGTTCATTATGACTCAAACAAGGGAGGTAAGCATTACTGTGGTCTTCCATGAAGATTTAGGTACATGCTTGGCACCAGAGACCCAATATGACACTATAGCATCCTGTAGGAAAATAGGACCCAGCAGCTACTCATCCTGGAAATAGGTGATACTTGGATACTATAGTCCAGACTGACTCACAGGCAGTAATCAGGGTGCTTGGGTACCCAGGCACTAGCCCCTGACCTTGGTGCCATGGAGGCCCCATTGTCTGGCGAAACAAAAGGCAAGAGCTGAAGGAAGGACTTAGTTTCTAGAAAGAAAGGGCTCCCAGAACAGAAGCTCTGCTGTGAACTGGGACAGCTGACAAGTTTCCTGGAGTGGCTGCGGGGATGTGTGTGATGGGTAAGGAACCAGCAGAATCTCAGGCTCAGAAACAAGAACCTCAGACTCCCATTGTCAGTACGAGGTCACTGAGACTCCTGAACAAATGTGGAAACTCCTTTGGCCAGACCCAGAGCTGATTGAGTCCAGTTAGTTTAAGAACAGAGCCTGCCGGTGGGGATAGGCAGAGGAGAAGGCAAACACAGGGAAGGTGGGTCCAGATATGGCAAAAATGGATTTCCTTAATGAGAGAGAAATAGACCCAGAACAAAGAAAGGGACTTTCTCTGGTGTTCAGAGGATGTGCAGTGTATTTTTCCTTCTGGTTAGGCATTAGTCTTAGGAATATACTGACTTTGAAGTATGATATGCCCTTTCTTCCCTCAGCAAGTCTGCTAGTCAGCTCTCAAAAGGGCATTGGATAACTCCAGCTTCACTTTGAAGCATTTAATAGAGTGGGGTTTACAGATTTCCTAATGAGAGCATTGCAAATTCTTTAAAATAGCAGGAGGCCTCCAAAAAATCCCAGTAGGATAATTTCGTTTTTGCAAAAGCTGATGAAACTTGATGATAAAGTCGTAGGAAATAAGAAATTCTGGGTACACTGAGCATGATAACTTTTGAGATCAAGAATCATGTCTCTCAGTATACTAGTACCCTCTTAAAACCCCAGAAACACGGAGGCTGGACTGGGTAATTCCATAGAGCAAGAAATTGCTACCTGGTACCAGTAGGTGACTGTCCACATGACCTTACGTTGCCTTGCCCAGCTCCTGCTTTGTCCTGAAAAGGACTCCATCCCACTCTGACCCATTCTCTTGGGTTCATGGTCTGCCCATCAGCCCACACTTCTGTCTTTTTTTCCTGCTTGGCCTTCCTGGAAGTACCCTGTCTTTCAGCCTCTAGCTACAGCCTGGTAGCATCCCAGCCAGCGCTCTGCATCTAGAGTTTTCTAAATCTGGCATCTTTCTCTGCTCTTGACTGAACCTAAATAACTTCAACAGTACCTAACAGAGCATGGCACCTAAAAAGTTGCTTAAAAATACTTAAGGAATTTAATTCGGCTCTTTATCTTTGTTAATAGCGAATATAATTAGGATTTCCCAAATTATCCTATATGTAATATATTGAAAAACAACCTCTGATCTATACCTGGGGTCAGAATACCTGGAGTCTCGGGGACAAGGTAAGGTAAACACCAGTTATGCTACCTGTGTCACGGGGTGAGGCCCACTACAATGGGGTTAATAAAGCCTCCCATAACTTACTGTATGGGTTGTTGTAAGGATCTACTTCTGCAAACTTTATTAAATCATAGCAAAAATCTAAATATCATCTGAAAAGTTCATTTCTGTGCAACAGTCTATTCCCCATGGGGCTGGATAAGTGAGATATCTCTGTATTTGATTCTGTTTTACAAAGAACAAACAATTTGGGACTTTCAAGAAAGCCCTCTGGGCTTCTCTAGCAATGTTGAGACTGGCCACGAGCCACTCCTGCTGCAGACCAGCATATGAAAAACTCTCTGAATGGCAAATCCTCTGTTTTATAAGGTAAACCTACACCAGGCCCCCGCATGACAGTATATCATTTTTGCTGCTGTTGGTGGTTAACATAAAAGTTTCCAAAGTGAACTGTTTAGAAATTCTTCTGCCTCTCTTCCCTTCTGATTCTTTATCCTCTCCTTCCTGCCATATGTACAAGGTACCATCAACAGGGGTGTGTCACTTTGAGCACCCAATACAGAAAGCAACAAGTGACCTAAAAGAAGAGGTTTACTAACAAACAGAAAAGCCTCCTCTTTGGATGTTACCTAAATGTTTGCCTATTTTCCAAATAACCAGAGGGAATCGTGGTTCTTCTAGGACTGATTTCCCCAGAACACTTCGTGATTTCACAAGCTGGTTCTAGTCTCCAGTGGACACTACTAATATTCACAACCCCCCTAGCCACCCTCAAACATACCCCTAAGTAACAGATGGTCAAAATGAAACTATTTAAGTCTTAGTTTTACCAATAACCGCCCCCCGCAAAATAAACTCCAACTTCTTCCATACCCCAAAGTAAGATTATACATACAGACCTAACTGGCAGTCTTTGATAGTTTGGTATGGTACTCAATTGAGAGAACAAAATATTTGAAGTCAAAGTGCCCAGGGAGTGTACAATCAAGAGTTTTGAAAAGAGCTATTACCATACTATGGGTTGCATTCTTACCTTGTCCCCAAGTAGAGAATACTATGGAAAGGGGCATCTTGGAGAGTTTGACATGCATCCCCTGGTGCTCAGGACATATAGTGGCATCTGGCTTACATCTGGGAAATCAAAAAGATAAGATATTGAAGCTGACTAGCTAGTCTGCTAGCAAAGCAAAGCCATGGGGCATTGTAGTGACCTGCACTCCCAGGGGGAAAAAATGGGAGGTTGTATCATTCCCATAGGTTATCAGAGAGAGAGAGAGAGAGATGCTACTTCACAACAGTACTAGTCAAGTAAACTTCCTGGCCCCCTTTTAGGGCACTAGATGATGGAGGGAATAGAAATGGATCACCCACCCTTGCTGCAGGTGCTGAAAGAAGAAGCATCCACAGCCTGGGAATCGGGCTGAATGACATAGCTGGTTACAGATGAGTGCTGCTATGATGGATTCCAGGAGATCCCAGAGTCCCCTTTTATTGTTTTGCTGCACTTAGACATTTTAGGGTGGTACACTATTTTGAGAATTTAATCAAAGCTTCAAGTCTTCTTCTGGCACAACATTTTAAATGAGATTTTAGGGTGTTTCCAGACCTCTTGAAAGCTACTCATGGACCACCAATCTTTTCTCTGAAGAACACTTGATTTATCCCAGCCCACCCCATGTAGCCAGCACCATTTATCAGCTGGCTCCTGACATTCTGTGTGTCGTTCCCAGCCTTCTCCAGAACCACTGGTCCTAGAATGCTAGTCTTAGGCTCCCACACTTCTCAGACTGGATCTCTTCTTCCTGGTATCTGACCTGGAGTCTTCCTTTTTTCATATTTTGTTGTCTTTTTCCCCCTCTCCTTGACTATAATTCTATAGCTCCCCTGGTTCAAACTTGATAACCCCAAACGCAATACAGCCTAGTCCAAATTCTGGAAACAACCTCCTTCCCATCCAACATCTAGGCATCTTTGTCTGGAGAAAGTCCTTTTGAAAATCTTTTTAAATCTTGCTTATCTTAAGGATTGGATTTAGGTTAAAGTAAAAAAAAAAAAAAAAAAGCCTGTGGGAGAAGTAACACTTAAACTCTTGTCTTCCATTTGCATTTCCATATTAATAAATTTCAGATCTTTGCTTCAGAGAAGATTTTATTGAAGAGAGTTTAAGAATAGCATCAAGAGAAGGACCTCTGTTAAGAGAGGAAAGGGGAGTTTGGAGAGTGGAGTGTAAGATTATTAATTTTTCCTGTTCCTCATTTTTGCTTGGGACCCACACTAAGCTGGATGCCTAAAGTACAGAAAAGGCTTTTCTGACAGAAAACACTTGGGTTATTGCTGAGAGTGTTTTGGATGGTGTGGCACTCTGCCATGCTTTTGGCATCAACTACTGTTAACTAAAAATTGTGTGTGTGTGTAGTGTTGATGTGTGCCTGATGAGCCAGAGACTAAATCACTACCTCTACCCCTGAGTGTGGCCCCACTTAAGACATAGAATGGATGAAGCACACTCCCAAGGCTGCAGTTCTCAGTAGATTGGTAATAGACTTGGGTCAGCAAGCGGAGCAAACCAGACAGCCTGATTTTTCTTACCCAATAGAAACTTGAATTTTTAGAATGTATTCACATCTCATCATTTAGGGATTTATGCCTGCAAGTCCACTATCATTAAAGAGTTATATGCATACATTCCCCTTTCCATTGCAGGGATTACAAACCCCTAATGATAGTAAATTATTCTCTCCTGTGCTGTATAGTACGATTTCTCTGTGGAATTTTCTAGGCTGTTTTGTAAGGCACTACAGCCCTAATGAAGTGTTATTTATACTACACACTGATTTTCTGCTTTGTTTTTAAAGTTTCTCCTTGTTCCATCTTTTTTGATTTATCATACATTTAGCAGACCTAAGTATGAAAGCCATTTTTCTGTCACTCTTCAAACTTTAAATGAACAAGACTTTTTATGAAGTGTAATTTTCAATAACAATGAAATATTAGAAGCCCCTCTTGGAATTCCTTGTTCCATTCCTGCTTATGTGCGTTTTTTTTCTGTTTCTCTTTTCTTTTCTCTGTGGTTTCCCACCAGTACTGTCTATGTTTGCCATAGCCTCTGATATATGGAACTAGGGATCCAGTGAGGTGTCAGAAGAGTTTCCTCTTACTTGATTATCAAATACCATAGACATGTGCACAACAGACTGTGCATACAATTAACAAACTAATAACTTAGCTTAATTTGGGGTTTTGAGAGGCTTTAAGATGCACAAGGGGACATAGGGTTAATTTTCTTAAAGATGGTAGCTTTCTTTCGATGTTGGCCTCCTTTATTCTTGTATCTAAAACAAATAACTTCTAATCATTCTCCCCTAAAAGCCAAAGAGTGTGTACTTTCATATCAATCAATCTGGATTAAAATCATCACTGCACCATTTTCTGATTATGTGATTTGAGGCCTTTATAGAGCTTCTAGAAAATGGGTATCATCAAAGTAAGTACTATATGAAGAACATGTGGTGGAATATGTGAAAGAAGTTAACATGATTTACATCATATATCCTCAATAAATGTTACCTCCTCTTCTTTCTCCTCCCTCTCCTTGCTTTCCTTTCCTCTCCTCTCCTCTACTCCATCCATTGTATTAAAACTAAACTCATTCCTAAAATAGCAAGTTTGTTGTCATATCTGTGGTGGACAAATTTGCTTGTCTTCCCAACTGCCGTCTTTATCACCCCCCTCCCTAAATAATACCTTCTTTTGCTTTCTAAGAAACGATGATTCCTATAACAGCCTGGGGCAGGGAATCAAGACTGAAATCAGCCTATTGTAGGTGACTGAATTTAGAAATAGATAGTGGCTTAATGCTAGCCAATAGTTCATGCAGGAAAAGCTACTAGGGACATTGGGCTGAAGATTTTCTCACTAATGTAAAGATTTTGGGGAGACTTCTGGGGAGATAGCAGAGTAGGAGGATCCTAAGCTCACCTTGTCCCACAGACATACATAGATAACAGCCACATCAGTGCAAGCAACCCAGAAAATGACCCAAAGTTTGGCAGAACAGACTTTCTACAATTAATCTTACAGAGAAGGCAACATCAAAAGGCAGGAGAGGAGCAACACAGTCAGTGAGGTTAACCACTAAAGGGAGGGACATCACAATTACAAAGAAGGGAAAAAAGCAGGCCCATACCAGGTAATGTGGGCACAAGAGGACCTGCACTGGGAAGATGAGTCCCCATAGCATTTGTCTTTGTAAACTAGTGTGGCTTAACTTTGTGAGTTTTTTACAACCAGCTTAAGTCTAAGTATATTAAAAATCAATGGGTTTGCCTCTGGAAGAATCAGTGGGTGATAAGAAACTGAGTCCTGACCCTTAAAGAGATAGCACAACAAATAATTCCACCAAAATGCAATGTAGAAGCACCAGTTTGAAAAGCACCTGGGATAGAAGTGAAGATTTATTTGCTAATCTCAGAACATATGCTGTCAGGGCAGAGATCTTTAGGAGACTTCTCCAAGAACAAAAGAACCAGCAGATGTCACTTATCTCATGCCCACCTAGCATAGATAGCTAGACACTTGTGGGAGTCGACTAGAATATCCTCCACCTACCTTGTTGACACTTCATGCCCTGCATTTATTCTCAGATCTCCCCCATCTAACCTTCCCCACTTGGCAGAAGTCCCACCAAAATAGCTCCTGTTGCATTTGACCTTGCAAAAGCAACAACAGGGACTGATGCCACCCCAAAGTGACTTCTCTTATAAGACAGATAGATAATCACACATACCAGTGTGACCATAACCCCAACAGCTGGGCCTTATAACCATCAGTGTGAGAGAACACATTACTGCCAGTGCACCTGCAGCCCCAGCACACCAACTGAGGGCAAGCATCTGGTCTGATTTCCAGTCCTGCCTACCAACCAAATCTCAGGAGACAAGTTAGGGAGAGTTCCATGCAGGTTGATACTATGGCAGTCCCAATAGACAGTCTAGGGGCAAGCATCTGATTTGACTGCCAGCAAAAAAAAAAAAAAAAGCTTCTTAGAGAACAACACAGAGAATGCCTTGCTGTGTAGTGCCACTGCAATCTAGCAAATGGGCTGAGGGCAGGCATCTTGTCTGACTGCTGACATCACTGAACCACAAGCCCATGGCAGCCCAACTAATGCCTTAACAGCATAGGGACAAAATATGGCCCACAGAAAGCAAAAAGAACCATTGCAGCTGAGTGGATTGAAGGCAAACAAAGCTCAGCCACAACAGTAGTGCACACACAGCCCACAAAAGAGATACCCCTGAAGTGCCTTGGTCTGGTGAACAGGGGGCATTGTGATACAGAGCACCACAAGACCTCTTCATTATAAGATCAGGAGACATAGCAGACTTTCCTAACACAGAGAAACAAACTCAGAGAGTTAGACAAAATGAGGAGACAGAGGAATATGTCCCAAATGAAAGAACAGGACAAACAAAAGAACTAAAAGAAATGGAGATAAGCAATATGCCCAATAAAAATTCAAACTAATGATTATAAGATACTCACTGGACTTGAGAAAAGTGAAAGAAATCAGTGAGAGCTTCAACAATGGGAGACAATATAAAACAGAACCCTCAGAGATGAAGAACTCAATAACTGAAATTAAAAATACACTAGAAAGAGTCAACTAGAAGGGGAAGAAGAATGGACTAGTGAGCTGGAAGGCAGAATATTGGAAAGTAAAGAAGCAGAACAGCAAAAAGAAAAGAAAAATAATAAAAAATGTGATTAGGTTAAGGGAATTCAGCAACATCATCAAACATAATAATATTCACATTGTAGGGGTTCCAGGAGGAGAAGAAAGAGAAAAGAGAGCAGAAAATTTATTTGAAGAAATAATGACTAAAAACTTCTAATCTAGGGAAAGGAAACAGACATCCAGATCTATGAGGCACAGAGAGCCCCCAATAAAATCAACCCAAGGAGGTCCACACCAAAGCACATAATAATTAAAATGGCAAAAAGTAGTGATAAAGAGAGAATTTTGAAAGCAAGAGAAAAGAAAACAGTTACATAAGGGAAACCCCATAAGGCTATCAGCTGATTTTTCACCAGAAATTTTGCAGGCCAGAAGTGAGTGGCATGATATATTAAAGTCTTACAAAGCAAAACCTGCAACCAAGTATAATCTACCCAGTAAGGCTGTCATTCAGAACATAAGGAGAAATAAAGAGTTTTCCAGACAAATAAAAGTTAAAGGAATTCATCACCACCAAACCTCCAGTCTCCCCACCTAACAAAGAACATTTAAGGGAATTCTTTGGGTGGAAAGAAAAGGCTATAGTCAGGAGTAAGAAAATTATAAAATTATTATGTTTGTATTTATAAGTAAATACAAACAAAATAAAACTAATAGATTAATCACTTATAAAACTAGATGGAGGATAAAGGATAAAAGACTCAAAATCAATTGCATCTAGGGATACCTGGGTGGCTCAGTGGTTGAGCATTTGCCTTTAGCTCAGGTCATGATCCCAGAGTCCTGGGATTGAGTCCTGCATCAGGCTTCCTGTAGGAAGTCTCTACCTGTCTCTCCCTTTGCCTTTCTCCCCCTATCTCTCTGTTTCTCATAAATAAATAAATAAAATATTTCTAAAAAATTAATTGCATGTATAAAAAAATCAGTCAGGGGGCATGCCTGGTTGGCTCAGTTGGCTGAGAGAACAACTTGATCTTGGCTCAGGTCATGATCTTGAGGTCCTGGAATGGAGCCCATATCAGGCTCTGCACTTATCAGGGAATCTGCTTGAGGATTCTTTCTCCTTCTCCCTCTACCCCTCCCCCCACTTGTGCATGTACTCTCTTTCTCTCTAAAATAAATATATCTTTAAAATAATAAAAATAAAATTAGTCAAGGGATTCACAAAATAAAAGGATGTAAAAGTATTATATCATATAGATAAGTTGGAGAAGAAAAGAGAAAAAATTTAGTGCTTCTAGAATGGGTTCAAATTCTGACTGTCAAATAATATAGATAGTTTTATGCATAAGGTGTTGTATATGAGTTAATTGTAACCACAACTCAAGGATGTGTTATAGATATGAAAAAATAAAGAGAAAGGAAGGCAAGCATATCACTAAAGAAAGCCATCACATCAGAAAGAAAGAGCAAGAGAAGAAAATGAGAAATTACAAGACAACTGTAAAACAAGGAAAAATATGTCAATAAATGCATACCTATCAATAATTACTTTGAATGGAAATGGACTAAATGCTCCAATCAAAAGACATGGGGTCACTGAATGGATAAAGAAAAAAAAAAAGACCCATCTATATGATGTTTGCAAAAGACTCATTTCACACCTAAAGACACATGCAGATTGAAAGTAAAGGTACAGAAAAACATTTATCATGCAAATAGAAGTGAAAAGAAATCTGGGGTAGCAATACTTATATTGGACAAAATAGACTTTAACACAAAGTCTGTAACAAGAGACAAAGAAGGATACTACATAATGATAAAGGGAACAATCCAACAAGAAGATATAACAATTGTAAATATTTATACATCCAACATGGGAGCTCCTAAATACATAAAGCAATAATTAACAGACATAAAAGAAGAAATTGATAGTAATACAATAATAGTAGGGGACTTTAACACCCCACTTACATCAATGGGTACATTCTCCAAACAGAAAATCAACAAGAAAACAGTCACTTTAAATGACACATTGTACCACATAGGTCTAACAGATATATTTAGGACATTTTATCCAAAAACAGCACTGTACACATTCTTATCAAGTGCATATGGAACATTCTCCAGGACTGATTATATGTTAGGCCACAAAACAAGTCTTAACAAATTCAGAAATATTGAAATAATATACATGCTTCTTTTCTAACCACAATGATATGAAACTAGAAATCAATAACAAGAAGAAATGTAGAAAAAATACAAATACCTGGAAGCTAAATAACATGCTACTGTAAACAATGAGTGGGTCAACCAAGAAGTCAAAGAGGACAAATGAAAGTAAAAATACAAAGGTTTAGGGATCCCTGGGTGGCGCAGTAGTTTGGCGCCTGCCTTTGGCCCAGGGTGCGATCCTGGAGACCCGGGATCGAATCCCATGTCGGGCTCCCGGTGCATGGAGCCTGCTTCTCCCTCTGCCTATGTCTCTGCCTCTCTCTCTCTCTCTTTCTCTCTCTCTGTGTGACTATCATAAATAAATTAAAAAAAAATACAAAGGTCTAAAATCTTTGGGATACAGCAAAAGTTGCTCTAAGAGGGAAAATTATAGCAATACAGGTCTATCTCAGAAGCAATAAAAATCTTAAATAAACAACCTAATCTTACCCTTAAGAGAGCTAGAAAAATAAAAACAAACAAAACCCAAAGCCAGCAAAAGGAAGGAGATAACAAAGACCAGAGCAGAAATAAATGAAATATAACAGGTCAATGAAACCAGAAGCTGTTTTTTTTAAAAAAAGATCAACAAAACTGATAAAACTTTAGCCTGATTGATTAAAAAAGCAAAACAGTGAGAGAGGAGATGATTCAAATTACCAAAATTGGAAATGAAAGAAGAGAAATAACAACTAACACCACAGAAATACAAAGGATTGTAAGAGAATATTATGAAAAATTATACATGAACAAATTGGACAACCTACATGAAATGGATAAATTCCTAGAAATATATAACCTTCCAAAACTGAATTGGAAAATTTAAACAGACTAATTACTAGCAAAGAAATGGAATCAGTAAAAAAATAAAACAAAAAACTCCCAACAAACAAAAGTCAAGAAACAGATGGCTTCACAGATGAATTCTATTGAATATTTAAAGAAGAGTTAATACCTATTCTTTACAAACTATTTCAAATAACAGAAGAAGACAGAAAACTTCCAAACTTATTCTATGAGGCCAGCATTATATTAACACCAAAGCCAGATAAAAACACTACAAAAAAAAACCCAAAACCAAAAAACTATAGACCATTATCTCTGATGAACACATATGCAAAAATACTCAACAAAATCTTAGCAAACTGAATCCAATAATACATTTTAAAAAATCATTCACAATCAAGTGGGATTGATTCTGGAAATGCAAGGGTGGTTTAATATTTGCAAATCAATCAGCTTGATGCATCACATTAACAAGAGAAAGGATAAAAACCACATGATCATCTCAACAGACAAATAAAAAGTATTTGACAAAGTACAACATCCATTTATGATAAGAATTCTCAATAAAGTAGGTCTAGAGAGAACATACATACCTCAAAGTCCATATATGAAAAATGCACAACTAACATGGTTAAAAACTGAGAGCTTTTCCTCTAAAAACAAGAAAAAGATAAGGATGCCCACTCTCATCACTTCTATTCAATATAGAACAGAAGTCCTAGCCACAGAAATCAGACAAAAAAATAAAAATAAAAATAAAAGGCATCCAAATCAGTAAGGAAGAAATAAAACTTTCAATACTTCCAAGTGACATGATACTATATATAGAAAATCCTAAAGAATCCACCAAAAAACTACTAAAACTGATAAAGGAATTCATTAGAGTTGTAGGATACAAAATGAACATACAAACATCTGTTGTAATGGGAAAAAGACGTCTCTTTTACAAATGATGTTGGGAAAACTGGACAGCTGCATGCAAAAGAATAAAACTGGATCACTTTCTTACACTATACACACAAATAAACTCAAAATGGATTAAAGATCTAAATGTGAGACCTGAAACCATAACATTTCTGGAAGAAAATACAAGCAGTAATTTCTTTGTCTTTAGCTGTAGAAACAATTTTCTAGATATGTCTTTTCTGGTAAGAGAAAAAAAAGCAAAATTAAATTGTTGAAATTACACCAAAATAAAAAGTTTTTGCATAACAAAAGAAACCATCAACAATAACAAAAAGGCAATCTACTGAATGGGAGATATTTGCAAATGATATACTCAATAAGAAGTTAATATGCAAAATATATAAAGAACTTATACAACTCAACACCAATAATAATAATAATAATAATTCAATTAAAAAAGGGCAGAGACCTGAATAATCATTTCTCCAAAGAAGACATACAGATGGCCAACAAATACATGAAAAGATGCTCAACATCACTAATCACTAGGGAAAAGTAAATTAAATAAAAAAAAAACCCACAAGAAACAACAAGTGTTGGTGAGGATGTGGAAAAAAAGAAACACTTGTGCACTTTTGGTGGGAATGAAAATTGGTATAGCTACTGGGGAAAACAGTATGGAGTTTCCCCAAAAAATTAAAAATAGAATTGCCATATAATCCAGTAATTCCACTCTTGAATATTTACCACCACCCCAATGAAAATACTAATTTGAGAAGATATATGCACTGCTATGTTTATTGCAGCATTATTTATTGCAGCAAAGGCCAAGATATGGAAGCAACCCAAATGTTCATGGAAAGATGAAAGGATAAAGAAGATATATAATGAATATATATATGTATATATATAATGAATATATATGTGTGTATATATAATGTTTATATATAAAACGAAATATTACTCAGCCATAAAAAAGGAATGAAATCTTGCCATTTGCAACATGGATGGATTTAGAGGGTATAATGGTAAGTGCAATAACTTAGAGAAAGACAAAAAAGACAAGTACTATATAATTTTGGTCACATGTGGAATTTAAGAAACAAAACAAATGAACAAACAAAAAAAATAGAGAACAGACTGGTGATTGCTAGGGGGAAGGTGGGTTGGGAAATGCATGAAATAGACAAAAGGGGTCAAGAGTACACTTCTCTTAGTGAACACTGAGAAATGCATAGAATCGTTGAATCATTGTACTGTGCACCTGAAGCTAGAATGACACTGTATGTTAATTATATTTGAAGAATAATAGTAATAATAACAGATTTATGGAGAACATCCCCCCTCTTCTTTTAAATAAATGCGGCCATGTCTTCACAGGATGCTTGAAACTGCTGCAGAGATGCTCTTGAACATGAGAGATCACCTATACATAAGGCAGAGTAGAAAGGTGGCAACTTCGGTTCTTGAGGACATCATTGTGCTACTGAACAGTCCTCTCCAGATTCCCTGCTGCATTAGACAACATATCCCCTAGGATTTAAGGGTCTTTGGTTCAGTATTCTGTTCTGTGCAGCAGAAATCAGCTCACTGCCAGTGTTTCACAGACCCATGTAAAAATCCCAGCTTTCTTTGTTCATGCTTGGGCATGTTATCTAAACTCACAAGCTTAAGTTACCTTTTCTATATAATGGAGACAGTAATTTTACCCACCCAACAGACTGATAGGAGGATTCAATAAATGCACATAGAATAATGTTTGATAGGACATACTCAGTAAATGATAGTTAAAATGATTTTAACAATCACCCTAATACACATGCAGAAAATTCTGACTATACCTTTCGACTGATACAAACACAGTGCACTGTGGAAGATTTGAATAAAAACATCACTGATCTGTGATTTTAAATTCCACTACTTTGGGCAGCTGGCTGGTTGTTTTCTCACCTCTCGGTTGTCTGTGTTTCTATCCCTGGAGCTGAGAGGCCTGGAGAGAGGATGGACACCCCATAACATCCACTTACACATCAAAGGAAATATGAAGGGGCTTAGTATTCATGTGACCCAGGGAGGAATCTGTAGTCTTGCTGGAAAATGTGAGGCCTGAAGAGCTTTTTTATTTCTGGCAGCCTCAGGGGTAGAGGAACTGAATCTCTTAATTTCCTTCTAGAACAACTCTTTTTGACATAGTACCCCAAAGTCTTTTCCTTTGCTCCCTGTAAGTTCTTCCTGTAAATAACCCTATTGCTTCTATTATGATCTATAAATAAAGATCTTCTACATTATTAGGTATTGGTTCTCTACTTTTTTCCTATTTCCAAATATTATTTATTTTCTTGTTTTCTTAACCTTCATCAGGATCCTTTTCTAGATTTTAGTACTTGTGTTTGTGTTTCCTTACCCCCCCTGCTTTGCCTTACCCTTGAACTTTTCCTTGACTCTTTTATAGTAACTGGAATTCCCAGTCCCCTTTTCCTTTTTGTGCTTATTCTGGATCATCTCAGTTTCCCAGAAGTCTGCACAGAAATCCCCAGAACTGGAAACCTGAATCTTTCTTTTCTGCACTTATGCTGGCAAATTGGCTCAGAATCCAAGTGTAGCCAGGCACAACAGATAAAGCCAGCATCAACATTTCCTAGATTTAAAGTGTATTTATTGTTTCGGATCACAAAGAATGTCAACATGGTTTCCAAAAGAAACCCTATAGGGTGATTAGTGGAACTCAGTTATTTATTTCTTTCTATCACCCAGCCACAGAACCTTCTCCCTGTACTGGGGAATCTGGCACTATAGGCTTGGAGTGGCAAGACCCCCAAAGGCCAGATACCTGGTTTCTCTGATCCCCAGCCACTAGGGGACAGCCATGCCTACAGCATAGAAATACAGCTTTATGAAAATAGGATTGTTTAGAATCTGCTTTGGTGGCTATGATATCAGAATTTGGCGACCCCGACTGATGGCAGCACCCTCACCAGACTGGACTGGGGGCCACGGTAGTATGCTTCTGTACACTCAACTTTCCTTTTCAGACCTTGCTCTCTAGCCAGCCAATCCATCTGAGTGCTATATGGGACTTCTTTCCTTTTACTTAAGTCAGCCAATCTCTGTTTCTGTTGTTTGCAGCTAAAAAACTCAGCATGATGCATTTTATTTTTAAAATTTCATTATGTCATAGAAATGGCAGGGTCTTTAGGTAAGAGGGACATGGGAACAAATTTATTTGCTGGCAACCTTGGGCAATTAAGTTAACATGTCTGAGACTCTGTCTTTGCACCTGAAACAAAGGGAAAATAATATTAAACTCAGAGAATTATTGAAAAGAATCAAATGAAATTTTATATGGAAAACTCTTGGCCATTTTTAAAATTAAAACTCAGTTCTGCCCTCCTGCGACATATGGTTTAGTTGGGAAACTATGGCATGCACACATACTAGTAATAGGTAACATTCATATTGATGCATAGTAATATCTCATGCATCCTTCTAAATAAATGTGTTGCATTTATTAGCCTATTTAAGCTATGTGACAACTCTGTGAAGTAGATATTACTTACTCATATTTTGTAGATAAGAAAATGGGAGCTTCTAGAGAGGATAATAAGTAGTATAATATAACACAGTTAGAATTCGAACCCTGAACCCGGGACTCTTACCACAGAGACTGTGATCCTTACTGGCTCACCCATATGGAGTTATTCTACTTTCTGAGGGTATCATACAATTGACAAAAGATAGGTATATGCATCATATTCTGCTGAGTTCACAGGACAGGAGAGCACTGTGTTTCAGAGAAGCAAGGGAGGGCTTTGAAAGAGAAAGAGGCCACATTTCTAAGATATCAGATTACAATGGTACCAGAATCCCAGACTATTTGGACATAATGCTGTCACAAGATTTTTAGTCTGTCAATTCCTTCCCATCTTTCTTAGCCTGTATAACTGTTACTAATTCTGAAAACTCAACCAAGGATTATTCTCTCCAGGAAAACTTCTCTGACTTTCAGTGACTGGGTCAGGCACCTCTTTTATGTTCAGTAATAATTTTACACATTCCGATGCATGTCCTGTAAATATTGGCTCAATTGTCTGCCTACAGTCACTAGCCTGTGGATCCTGTGAATGCAGGAGCCATGTCTTATTAATCACTCTACTCGCAATATCTAACCAGTACATGGCACACACTAAGTTGTCACACACTAAGTTGTCAATCAGTGTTTATTGAATGAGTGTGGAATGAACATCCACAGCAGAGAAAACCACAGAAAGACAAGTCTGGCTAAAGACAGAATGATTGGGATAAAAATATTTTGCAACTTCACCAATGTCAAAGTATCCTAGCTCCATCCAGAACTTGATTGCAAAAATATAGATAATCAAGATAATGAAATCAGAAGAGAGACCAAAGCAAATTATTGGTGTTGTATAAAAGAGATATAAAAATGAAATTTTGTGAGTATGTTCAATTTAATCTAAAAAAAAAGAAAACTACCACCTCACTTCATTATGATCACAATCAGTCATTTTAAATGGATAGTGGTAGTTATAAGCTTATTATAGGTGTGTGTGCAATGTACATGTATGATTATGTGTATGTATATTCTTCAATGAAATTTTGTGATTAATCATTTTGTAGACAATCAGAATTTCATGTGCACTAGGATTTTTTTCCTAAGCTATCCTTCTGAAAGTCTCACACTCATAGAAATAATATTGGCTCTTTTTTCGACATAACGTTTTGATTACTCTGGCTCCAGCAAGTCTGGGGTTTGTCCTCTATCTGCATGTTTTTTGAGGAAAAAGCTTTTTGGTCATGACAGACCAATATATGCACCTGAAACATTTTTTGAATAATCTAAGTGTTAGAATATGTGCCAAGAAGAAGGATACAGGAAGAGTTATAGGAGTCAAGACATGGCAGGACAGAATGAGCCAGAATTATTAGGGAATTCCTTGTGGGTAGGAGAATAAAGATCATGAGTGCCTTTGGGGAGCAGTTTCAGTGAGACACAGAACAATATGCCAAATAATGTGGAGTAAGAACAAGAAATAGGTGTGGATCATTTTTTGAAAGGATGGCAATGTGGCAATAGAATGCAAGAACAAGGAAAGCATTTCATTACAGAGAAAGCCTGAGAAGGTTATGGCCCTAACAATATTTTTTTTTTTTTTAGCATACAGTAAAACTGACTTTTTTCATGTACAGTTCTAGAAATTTTAATATCTGTAGAGATTCATGTAACCATCTGATCATAGTCAGGACACAGAACTGTTCCCTCATCCTAAATAATTCTTCGCAATGCCCCTCTGCAGGCACTCCCTCTCCCCATCCCTACCTAGCCCTGGCAACTGCTGATCTGTTGGTCATTACAGGTTTATCTTTTCATAAATATTATAGTAATAAAAATCATACAATATGCCACATTTTGAACTGGCTTCTTTCAATTAGCATGATATCTTTGAGATTCATTCAGCTAATGCCTCAGCAGTTCCCTCCTTTTCACTGTTGGGTAGTATACCATTGTATGGATGTACCTCAGTTTGTTTATCCATTCAGCTGTTAAGGAACAATTAGCTGTTTCTAACTTTTTGGTGATTATGAATACAGCTGCTATAAACATTCATGTATAGGTTTTTGTGTGAACACAAGTTTTCATTTCTCTGAAGTAAACACCTAGAAGTGAAATTGTTAGGTCATATGTTAAGTGTATGTTTAACTTTAGGATAACTGCTACACTGTGTTCTAAAGTGGCTGTATCATTTTGCATAACCAGCAGTAAGGTATGAGAGTTTTGATTGTTCTGTATCTTTGCAGCTATGTAGTGTGTTACCTCATCATAGTTCTAATTCACATTAATTCAATGGCTAAGGACATGGGACATTCTTTCATGTGCTTATGTGAAATCAATATATCCTCTTTGATGAAATGCCCAAGTCATTTACCCACTTTTAAATTGGATTGTTTGCATTTTAACTGTTGAGTCTTGAGTGTTCTTTATATATTTTAGATACAGGATGTTTGTCAAATGTATGATTTGTAAATATTTTCTTCCAGTCTGTAGTTTGTCTTTTCATTCTCTGAATGTCTTTTGCAGGACAAATACTTTAAATTTTTATGAAGCCTAATTTATCCATTTGTTTTCTCTAATGCATGAGGCATTTGGTGTAATGTCTAAGAATTCTTTGCCTAATCTCAGGTCACAAATGTTTTTTCTACATTGTCTTCTGAATGTTTTAAAGTTTTACCTTTTACATTTAGATCTATGAACCAATTTGCATTCATTTTTATAAAGTTGTGAGGCTGAAGTTCAAGTTCATTATTTTTGCATATGGGTGTTCAATTGTATCATCCATCGAAAAGGCTATCTTTTCCTCCACTGAATTGCCATTGCTTAGATTTAGGAGCAAATCTAAGGGCCCAAGAATCAGGAAAGAGCGCCAGAGTGTTAGGACAGGAGAAAATGGATGGCCCCACTCAAGCAGAGAGAGAACAAATTCACCCTTCTTCTGCCTTCTTGTTTTACTTTGGCCTGAAGAGGTTGGATGATGCTCAGCCCACCCACACTGAGCGAGGCCATCCATTCTACTCAGTTCACCAGTTCAAATGCTAATTTCTTCTGGAAACAGACATACCTATAAATATTTTCAACAGCTATCTGGGCATACCTTAGCCCAGTCACGTTGGCACAGAAAATTAACCAATATGCTGTGCTTTCTTCTGGTGCCACCAGAGCTTCCTAGGCTTTTGACACAATTTCCTAAAAACCCCAAGTTTCCAAAGTTCTAAGATGGTCTGTGGCAAAACAAAGGAGATGCTTTTCTTGTATTTCCCTGACAGAGGAATCCCAAGAAGCTTTTTCTTTCCACAAAGTTCCATAAAGAGTTTAGTAAACAGCTCCTCTGTTTTTATGTTCCACTTAGTTTTTGGTCTAAAGTTCAGTGGAGGCTAGGATGGGAGACATTTCTACTGATGAATACCAAACTTTAGAGTTTTTCCTCCTTTATAATAATTTTTATTATTTGATCAGATTGATTACCTCTGGATCCTTCTTCCCTGAGAATGTTTTCTTCCTGAAAGCTTTCCCATTTCCCTGCAAAAGGACATATGTTGAGTCCATCCCATCATATTCCCAGACATGCCAGAAGATTTCAAAGTACCCATGCAGTTAGGTTTCTGGCAAATCCCTCCAGTCAGTTTGCCAATTATTTTGGACTTACCCTCAAATTTAAGCTTATAACATAATGACTGAAGCATCTCTGGGAAGAAATTATTAATACTATCAACTCTATAGGCAAGAAGGCTAAGCTTTCAACTCATTAACTAATTTGCCCAACAGATTCCTAGATTTAGAATTGAAATACAGATTTTGTGACCCCCAAATACTATTATTCTTTCCATCAAGCTATAGACAGAAACTTAGAAAGCATCCCTGGTGATCATCTGCCAACCTGTTTACCAATGCCAGGGCATTCCATCAATCATTCAAGCTCCCCCTTGTATGCTGATATACAGTAAAGGCAGGGCAGGTTGGCAATGCTTGTTCAGGTTGTCAATGAATTTTTACCTAGCAAAGAAATTAAAGTTAGAGACATTGTAGCCATGAAGAACCCTATGTTAATTCTCCTTCATCCACTTAAGGTACATTTCTTAAACTTGCTAAGCCTCACTTTCCTACATACAAAATAGAGATAATAAGAATAGCCCCACAGAATTGTTAGAGAAAAAGAAGTCACCATTGTCAAGTGTTTAGTACTGTCCCCAAAATGTAATGCTTCCTCAAGAAACGGCAACTGTTACCGATTAATTCATTAGTATTACTATATTTTGAACATATAGGTAATATTAAGTACATATTTGAATATATAAGAAATTATTTTCAATATATCATCTTTTTAATGGGCAAGAACACATTATCATAGGTAATAAATTTCTACAGTTCAAATGGTCTCCAACTTTTGCAGTTAAACTAATTTTGAAGATGGCACTCAGGCTAGCACCAAATGGGACCACAGAGTAGGGTTCAGGAAATAAGACATAAGGAAGAAAGTTTCCTCAAAGAAATGGATTAAAATCTGGTTAGGATTTATGCTATTCAGAGTGTACTGGAAATGGTAGAGTATTAAATTTCAGCCATCTTTACTCCAAAGAAATATATAAGGCAAAAGTTAATTTAAGATACATTTCCATTTCAAGGGTTATTTTTAAAGTTTCATTACTAGCATTTTCACTGTCTTTGCTGGTGGGAGGTAAAAAAAAAAAATCCCAAACCAAAACAAAAAAAATTAAACACATCAGCCTTGTCCCCCATATTCAGTTGCTTACTCTTTTTTTGTAAATGCTACAAATAAAGGTTTTCCCCAAGGCACATTTTCTTTTTCTTATTTTCTGGAAAGAAAACTGACATATTAAGAAACAAAATGTCACTTTTATCAATAGTCATGTTTGGAGCCCATAAGCATTATAAGAAGACGATGTTGAAAAATGAACCTGAAAAGAATTTATCAGGTGCACTTATTGTGTAGTGAACAATCTGGTGAAATTAGATAAATATAAAATAGAGAATTAATGGTCTAGTTAAGACATAACTGAAACACATAAAGCAACAATAAGAAAAGCAGTTTCATAATTAAGCACTGAAAGCAATACATAAAAGTAACACTGAACAATGGGTCAGATCTCCATGAAGCTAACTTGAAGAGACAGAACAATTCCCTGACCAAGTATAGCAAAACACATTCCATCATGTTATGTTTCTAAAGAGAGAAGATATAAATCCAAAAAGACAGTCTGTCAGATTAGAGAAGTCTGAAAGGGAGCAACTGGTTGCAGATCAGGCAATAATACCAAATGGATAACACATACATTTGCAATTATGACATTTTATCATGTTTATTTCTGTATCCTCAGTGCAAAGTGCTATGCTTGACTGTGTGTAGATGCTTGCTCCAGATACTTTAGAAAGCTCTAAGGGTATGTGCTGTACATGAGAGATAAATCCCAAACTCTCATGGAACTGATATAAATAAAGAATATACCAGATAATGATGAAACCATGAAGGGTCATGTTATAAAGAAAAACTCAGGAGAGGAGGATGATCAGATGACAGACATGTCAGCAGAGGCTTGAATGACAGAAGCCAGCCAACTAAGGATCTGGACAGGTGCTATGGACAGAGAGAATGGCTAATGCAAAAGCCCTACCTGGGAAAGAGTCTGGTGTAGTGGTAGAACAGAAAAAAAGCCAGTGTGGATTTAATATAGAAAGCTAGGAGCAATACAATGGAGTAGGAAACACAACAGGAATGATATTATTTAGATACTTTTAAGCTGAAGTAAATTATCCTAAGTCTGATAAAGCACTGGGCACTGGGCAAGGCCCTAATATTATTCATATTTTTTAAAAGATTGCTCTGGCTGATATGTGGAGAATGAATTACAGATGGGCAGAGGAGAGGTAATTGCAGTGGTCAAAGGGAAAGTTGATGGTAACCTGGACAAGGATGAAAGATTGTTGGATAAATGAGTAATTAATGTGTACTGGTACCCAGATACATAAAAGGGAGAAAGAATCAAAGACAATGAGAAGTTGTGTGACAGACACTTGAAAGCTTCTGTGCAAGCTATAGAGTCACAAAAATTGGAAGAGTGGGTATCATCAGGAAAGGGGTAAATCCTTTTTGGGCTGTATGAAGACCAAAGTGGTGATAAAATATGTTCTGATGTGAGACTGAAACTAATAAAAACTAGGAAAAAAATAGAAAAAAATAGAAAAAATAGAAATGGTTACTTATGAATTATTCTAATAAATATGATATTAAAATCAAAAGTGTTAAGGGTCAAGAGTGGAACGTGAAATATCCTTAAGAATACTTTTAGATCATTTAATAAAAATGTTATTTTTCACTTAAAGCCACAGTCTCACTGTCTAGCAGTGGGAACTGGAGGTATGTAAGCCAGGGGTGCCCTGGCTTTCGAGGTGACCTCGAAAACATGGGCTGTCATTCATTGACTTGTCACAATTTACCCTAGTCTGAGAGACCATAGGATCATATCACTCCCCAATTTACATCAAAGATGTCACGTGTTGTGTCTAATACCCCTCCATGAGGCATTAAGTTCTTTAATACCTAGTTTTATATTTCATTCATTTTTTTTACATGCTCTGAATTTTCCTCCCAGGGCTGTGCATACATTAGCAAATAAGAAATATTTGTTAACTTACACAAATACAATCTATTTAAAACTTGTTTACTCACCTTTACATTGTGAGCATATCTCTTTCTCCATATCACAGTATAAGAAAACTACATGCCTTCTATTTCCCTACTTCCCCAGAGCTCTTGCTCTCTTTTTTTTTTAAAAAAATTATTTGAGTATAGTTGATACATAGTGTTATATTACTTTCAGATGTACACCATACTGATTCATGGTCTCTGAATATTATACCATGCTCACAAGTGTAGCTATCATCTGTCACTGTACAGTACTATTATGATACCTTTGACTATATTCCCTATGCCATGTCTTTATTCCCATGATTTATTCATCCCATAACTGGAAGCTTATACTCCCGACTCCTCCTTGCCCATTGTGCCCATCACCCCACCCACTTCCCTCTGGCACTTGCCCTCTTTGTTTCGATAGTCTTCACTCGGGGTATTGTTGCAAACCTGGGCTATTTTCCACCTGATTTGCATGGCTAAAGAGAATCATATGAGATAATGTGACATCTGTAAAGATCCTGAAGAGCTGAGCCTGAACAACACAGAAAAGGAATTCAAGTTCTGCCTTCTTAAAGGCAGATCCCAAGAGAAGGTAAAAATAAATAAATAAATAAATAAATAAATAAATAAATAAATAAATAAATAAAAATCATGCCAAACCAAGCAATACTGATAAGAAAAAAGTCAAAGATGCTACAAATATAACAGTGAATGCAAAATCGGAGGGGCTCTAAAGACGTGAGTCTGAACTTGGGACCAAGATTTGTCTTGTGATTACTCCAGGAGCAAATAAATTCAAGAAATTATCAGAAATCTGTCCACTAGTACTTAGAAGTAGATCTAAAAATACGATACTAGTAGAGACATCCAATAACCCACAAAATTCAGAGATCCAGGTGTCAAATGGAAGTGATCACCAAAATGTCATCCAAAAGCACAGGCAAAAGCATTAGACCTCCAAATAAGCCATTTTTGCTTTATGGATGCATCTACATTCACCTCATTCATTCCTGGCTCATGCTTCCCTAGAGGACCTTTCCATGTGAGATGGAGAAAAGTCTACTCCTCCCTCTTTACAGATGTGGCTTCAGTCAGAGAGGATGTTACGCTTACTTCCTCCTGAACTTGATGCCCAAGGGTGATGTGTTAGACACTGCACTCTTATTCTGTTATAAGATGTGTTTCCCTCAGCTGGGATTTGGCTCACCTTTTTCCATTTCTCCACTCTAGGAGCAGCTTATCTCTCAAATAAAACAAATAATACTGTCAGAAAGTTTATCCTAATAATTAACTTGAATTTACTACTCTAAAAGCATTAAATCTTTCTCCTTCATAGGCATTGGGAACTTTAAAGCATTCATGCATCATTACCCACATCCCTTCTGAATTATGGTTTCACCAGGCAGAGTCAAATCTCTCATTGTTTTTTCAACCCTGTTCACAATCCTTCAAATCCCTCCCTCTTTTCTATACATTCTCTATCAATCACCAGCATCTCTGTTGCACTGAGGTACCTGATGTTTAAACCTCTCAGATGCATGCCTCATTGGAAGGTCCCTATATTTTTCTTCTGAAAATTTATCAATGTCTCTACTGATGCATCAAATGTTGACTTGTTTTCTATCTGATGTAATCCATAGATGGTTTCTTTCCATAACCCAAATTTCTTGTGGATAAACAGAATAAAGGGAAGTCAGCTAAACTGCAGAGCATGAGAGGACGAATTTCTGATAGCCTTTTCTCTTTTCCAATTTTTTATTTCTTCATTTATGCAGTGAGGTTCATATCTATTTATATCTGTAGCTTTGAAATATTCCTAACACTCTTCCTTGAACAATGCAATTGATGTACTTTGTTTGGTTCTTTAAATTTTGGCAGTGTCAGTTGACATGGCCAAGCTGAGCTTTGTCTTCAAGACTAAGCCATACTGATTGGGAAAGACACTTGATAGTTTATCAGTTCACCAGTATTCTTGAGATTCTAACAACTGTGACTTTTGCCACTTAAAACATATCCCTTATTTCTCAGAGCTCATCTGACTGATTGGCAGCACTGTGACATTATCCTTTAGTTTGGCTTTGCTTGCCAGACGCTCTCATGTTATTTACACTATATAATCACTAATTTAAAAATTACGGTCAGAGATGACACAGAAGAATTTGAATTCTGTAGCAGCGTCTATAGTCATTAATTTAGATCTTTAGTTGTTTCTCTTGGAATTCCTTTAGTTCTAAATATTCTAACCAAAACCTTAAAAACAAAGAAAAAATATGCTCTGTGGTCTTCTTGCTTACCAATAGATAAATGTTCATTTTAAAAGTGTAACTTGAAAAATAGCTACCAAGCCAACAGTGGAATGCAATCTAAACATTCAAGGAAAATAAAATCTGAGTACGACAAGCTTGTTATTTGAGACTGTGAGAACATAGACAGTGCCAAATGCGAGATTCTTACTAACCCTTACCACATACCTGACATCAGAACAAGTCACTCAGAAAGAGTCTAGCCAACACCATGACTTTCTCTAAACATTTCCTCCAAACGTCCTTTAGTGGAAGTTTAAATTTCACATCTTCAGGCTAAAATGAAATTCCTTAAGTCTTTCCTTGCATGACTTGTTTTGAAACACAATAAGCTTTCTCCTGATTGACCAAAATTATTATGCCTGTATGAAGTTTCCAAGATTTAAATTGGGAATAAATCTTAGCAGGATAAAATGTCTGGCACTGTTTCTTTGCTGGGTATAAAGAAGTGTGGGTGGGGAAAGCTCTTAGAAGACTGTACAGGGAATTCAGTGTTTTGGACACTGACGGCCTCCCCACCTTCTGAATACTTCCATCATCACTAACTTCAGATCACTAAAACTTGAGCAATTCCTGAGCATTCTTGCCCCCAGCTAGCAGGGACATTTCATTGCCTTCATGCTTCAAGAGCTTTTTTCCCATTCCCAGATATTTCCTATATTTTCTTCTAAGTTATTTTTTTCTAATGGTTTCTTTAAAAAAACATTAACTTTCCAATGCATCTAGCATTTGTTTGCTGTATGATGTAAGGTGAGAATCTAATTTGTTTTTTCTCTAAATAGTCCATTTCAACACCATACTACTTCTAATTGAATAGTATTTTTATTTTATAGGTATAGAGGTTAAAAAAATCAATAATTGGGTAATCAGATTTCCAAGTGACCTACTAACTTATGTCAATCAAAGCCTTGATTAACAAAATAATCCAAACAACTACCTATTGATACAAAAATGGTTGAGGAAACAGTTATGTAAGCCCCTTACAAAGTATAGAGTGTTAACATGACCGTGAAATAGTTTTAAAAACAGGAAAGTCCTATTTATCCTCCTCTCCATTAAATAAATATGCTTCTTACCCCTATTTATATTTCTACAACCTTCTACCCTCTGCTTTCCATAGGCTAAAACTCTCCTCAGACCTCTGTTTTTCATGTACCAGAGCTTTGTTTCCTCTTAAAGTTCTCTGAGGAGAACATTTACCTCATGTTGTTCTAACCCTTCTGTGATGGAGGGAGATGGCTTTGGAGTTGGACAAACTCGGATTCAGATATTGGCTTAATTACTCAGTCATTGATGGCTTTGGATAAATTACATGAGCACCCTGGACCATGCTTTCCATATCTGTCCAGTGGGGATGTCAGAGACATAGGATTAACCCTAATGTAAATACACTGTTTTATAATAGAAAGCCACAATTGTTTTTCTGTTGTGTGATTTTGCTTGGTCTGCAGGCTGCAGACTCTTGAGATAGACTGACAACAGAGTTAGAGAATAAACACAAATTACTCAGAGATCCTGCAATTGGAGGTGGATACGGTTTGGGGTTATTCATCTTTGGAGAGAAGAAAAATGTATTTCCACTATGGAATATTTGAAGTTTGTTAGCTAAAGCATTACTGAAAGTTAATATATAGAAATAAAAATGTAGATATCTGGATAGCTGAAGGCATGGAGTATATATAAATTTGTTTTTATTTTTGTTTTCATATAGTAACTCCATTATTTTCTTTTTTTTTTTTTAACATGGATGGATCTTTTTTTTTTTTTAAATTTTTTATTTATTTATTTATTTATTTATGATAGTCACAGAGAGAGAGAGAGAGAGGCAGAGACACAGGCAGAGGGAGAAGCAGGCTCCATGCACCGGGAGCCCGACGTGGGATTCGATCCCGGGTCTCCAGGATCGCGCCCTGGGCCAAAGGCAGGCGCCAAACCGCTGCGCCACCCAGGGATCCCCCTCCGTTATTTTCTAACAGGACTTTCCACAGTTTGATGGAACAGTATGAAAAATACTCTGTGCTCTCTAGCTGAAGATAAGCAAAGAATCTAAATCAGGCTTTATTTTATTTTATTCCAATGTAGTCAACACACAGTGTTATATTAATAAATTAGACTATTTGGGGGGCTCCTAGGTGGCTCAGTTAAGCGTATGCCTTCGGCAGGGGTCATGATGCCAGCATTCTGGAATAGAGCCCTGCATTGGATGGCAGGAAGCCTGCTTCTCCCTCTCCCTCCACCTGCTTGTGCTCTCTCTCTGTCAAATAAATAAATGAAATCTTTAAAAAAATTAGGCTATTTGAATCTAAATTTTCTAGAGTTTATTCTTAAACACACTGACAAAGGATAAAAACTGAATATTAAGCATCAAGGGGCCAGGATGAGAACCAACCATCCTTTCCTGCTACATGAATGTCTAGAGCTACGCCAATTTCTGATCTTCCCTAGCCTGGTTCTGCAGCTTTCCCTTTGATTCGCAGACTTCCCTATATTCTCCCAATGAATTCAAGTTAGCCAGAGTCTGTTTCTATAACTTGCAACAAAGAACCTGAACTAATAGAACCCTTACTTGATAAAAGTGGAAGCTGAAGCTTCAGAAGCTAAGGAACTTGCAGGAGGTTTTCGTAGCTAGTATGTGTTAGTTCCAGGATATGAACCTAGACAGTTTAATTTTAGAATTAGCTTCCTTCTGCCACTGGCTCTTGCTACACATGCCATTCTTGATCTCTTGAGATCACTGGGCTTTAGGTAGCTCCCCTTATCCTTCAGGGAAGTTTACTGGTGCCAGGGTTAGAAAAACAACAATAACAAGCAAGGAAGCAAATGACATCACTAAGAAAACTCTCTCTGTCTGGTTGTAGCACATATTTTCATATTTACATACTGTTTCCCATGCCTTTTGAGTTTAAGAAGCTTGTGTTTGATTTTTAGCCACGGCAGGTCCTTTCTTCCGGCTTCTGAAGCCTGAATTGAGAAGTCATAAAGCCAACCACACTCAGTAGTAGCTACATCTGTTAACTCCCCTCTCACACCTGTCAGTGAAAAAAAAGCCTACTCCTATCTGAACCAATTTATGTACTTCCCAGCTAAGTGAATCCATTCTCTTGTCTTAGTTAATCCATTCATTCAATAATTACTGGACACCTGCTCTATGGGAGCCACCTTGCTGCTTATCCAATTGCCATCTGCTTTCCTAGGAATATTCTCCTTTTCTGTAGCTCTCTCTCAGCTGGATGCTTTTCTAAAGTTCATGGTTCTTCTATCTTACAACCAAAAACAAATCCCTCAGTCTAATGTTCTTCTCCAGCTAGTGACCTTTCTCTTTCTTCTTCTTCACAATATTTTTCAAGTTTGGGTTCTCACTGTATTTAAAATTGATTCTGGACTTTTCTCTTATGTGAATTATAACAATTCTAGCTCCATTTATTAGATAATTTCTCCTTTCTAATGTAAATTGTCATGCCATCTCTATCATATATCAAAATTCCATATACTAGTTCATGAGCTAATTTGTGCTAGTGGTCAGTGAGTCCATCCCTACACCATATATTTATAACTTTAAAATAGCTTCCTAGTCTTTATATTTAGGGCCACAAATCTCTTCTCCCATTTTCCATCTTCAGAAATGAATTAGCTATTCTCTTTCTTTTGCTACTCTACATAAATTTAAAAATTAACCTGACAAAAGAATACTATTGGGATTAACTTTGTTCTTTGAGAATACTAAGCCTATTTATCTATAATTATTATACACATATTTTATTGGGGGCTATTCTATCACTATTGATCACAAATTTATCACCAGTTCCTTAGGACAATTTTCTAGATAGAAAACTGTTGAGTAGAATATCTACTCTTCCATATCAAACATTGTTATAAAATTTTTTAAATATACAAAATAGGTTGAAAGTATAATAAAATACATTCCAGGTATCAAACATCTAGATGGAACAACTATTAACATTTTGCCATTTCAAAGATGCAGATATTGTGACACTTCTAAAAATTAAGATATCCCTACAATCACTTAAAAATAAGGAATTTGGGCAGCCCGGGGATGGGGGACTGAACTCATCTCAGTTTAGTGCCGCCTTTGGCCCAGGGCGTGATCCTGGAGACCCGAGATCGAGTCCCACGTTGGGCTCCCTGTATGGAACCTGCTTCTCCCTCTGCCTCTCTCTCTCTCTCTCTCTCTCTCTCTGTGTGTGTGTGTGTGTGTTCTCATGAATAAATTTAAAAAATCTTAAAAAAATAAGGAAATTTTTCTTTATAACATAATACTATTATTACCTTAGATAAAATTAACCATAAATCTCTAATATAATATCAGTCCATATTTAAATATCCCTCAATTGTCTACAAAATATCTTAATTAGCTGGGAGGTTTTTAATGAAAAAGATCCAGTTAAAGCTTACCCATCATATTTGGTTGCATATCTTTTTAGCTTCTCTGAGAACAGTCTCAAAACTTCCTTTTTAAAAAATAACATCCAATTTTCAAAAGACTGGGCCAGTTGTCTTGTAGAACTCGTGTAATCTGAATTTGCCTGACTGATTGCTTCCATCTGGATGTCAATTAACTTGCTTCTTTTATCTCCTATATTGCTGTAAACTGGAAGTCTGGTTTAAAGGAATAATTAGCTTCAGGTCAAACATTTTCAATAAGAATACTTTATAGGGAATGCTATTCACTTCATATTATGTTACATCAGGTGGCATATAAAATCAAATGTCTTACTATTGGTGATTGCAAATTTGAGCACTTGATGAAGAGGGTAAGAGTCTGATCTTTCCATTGTAAAGTCATGTCTGTTTCCATCCTTTCAGTTAGAAAGTTAAATGTGAGAAGATAGTTTGACTTCACATGAATACATCCTTTTTCTTTTCAGCTTTATTGAGGTATAATTGACAAAATTGTAAGATACTTAAAGTGTACAACATAAAGATTTGTTTTATATATACATGGTGAAAGGAATTCCACCATTAAGTCACTTAACACGTCCATTACTTATTTACTTTTGTGTATGTGTGTGTGAAAACAGAAGTTCTACTCTTAGAAAATTTCAATTAAACAACATAGTATCATCGACTCTAGTCACCATATTATACATTATTAGATCCTCAGACTTGATTAATCTTAAAATTCAAAGTTTGTACCCTTTAACCAGGCTCTCCCTGTATTTCCCACCCCTAGCCCCTAGCAACAACTATTCTACTCTATTTTTATGAGTTCAAGTTTGTTTTTTTAAATTCCACATATAAATGATACCAACCAGTATTTGTCTTTACCTGTCTGGTTTATTTCACTTAGCATAGTTTCATCCATGGAACTATATCATTTAGTTTCGTCCACGCTGCTGCAAATGGCAGCACTTCCTTTTTAATGGCTGAATATTTTTCCATGTGTGCATATGCATACCACATTTTCTTTATTCATTCATCTATTGACAGATACTTACGTTGTTTCTATACCTTGGCTATTATGAATAATGCTGCAATAAACATGAGAGTACAGATATCTCTTCCAGATAGTGATTTCATTTCTTTTGGACCTGTATCCTGAAGTGGGACTGCTGGATCATATGGTATTTCTATTTTTACTTTCCTGAGAAACCTCCCTACTGCTTTCCACAGTGGCTGCACCAATTTATTTATTTTTTAAAAGATTTTATTTATTTATTCATGAGAGACACAGAGAGAGAGAGAGACAGAGAGAGAGGCAGAGACACAGGAGGAGGGAGAAGCAGGCTCCATTCAGGGAGCCCAAAGTGGGACTCGATCCCGGGTCTCCAGAATCATGCCCTGGGCTGAAGGTGGTGCTAAACCATTGAACCACCCAGGCTTCCCTGGCTGCACCAATTTATATTCCCACCAGCAGTGCATAAGCATTTCTTTTATCTAGGTCCTCACTAGCATTTATTATCTCTTGTCTTTTGATAATAGACATCCTAACAGGTATGAGGTGATATCTCACTATAATTTTGATTTGCATTTGCAGTATCTTTTCATGTACCTGTTGGCCATTTGTATGTCTTCTATTCAGGTCCTTTGTCCATTTTTAAATTGGGCTATTTGTGGGGTTTTTGCTATTAGATTGTAGGAATTCCATGTATGTTTTGGATATTAACCCCTTATTGGATATGAGGTTTGCAAATATTTTCTTCCATCCTATAGGTTGCCTTTTCATTTTGTTGGTAATTTCTTTTGTTGTGCAGAAATTTTAAAATTTGTTGTAGTCTAACTTGTTTAGACTTTTGTTGCCTTGGCTTTTGGTGTCAAATCCAAAAACTCATTTCCAAGTTGAATGATAAGGAGATTATTTCCTCTATTTCTAGGAGTCTTATGGTTTCAGGTCTTAATATTCAAGTCTTTAAACCATTTTGATTTTTGTGTATGGTATGATAGTGGAATACAGTTTTATTCTTTTGCATGTGGCTATTCAGTTTTCCCAACATCATTTGTTGAAGAAACTATTCTTTCTCTCTTGTATATTCTTTGTCAAAAATTAGTTGATCATATATGCATAGATTTATTTCTGTTCCATTGATCTATGTGTCTGTTTCTTTTTTTAAACTTTTATTTATTTTTTTAAATATGTGTCTATTTCTATGCCAATACCAAATTATGTTATCTTTCATTCTATTAATGCAATGTGTCACATTTATTGATTTTCAAATGTTAAACCATCCTTGCACCCCTAGAATAAATCCCACTTGATCATGGTGTATGATCCTTTCACTGAATCCAGTTCACTAATATTTTGTTGAGGATCTTCGATCTATATTCATGAGGGGTATTGGCTTATAATTTTTTTTATCTTGAAAATGTCCTTGCCTGGTTTTGGTGTCAGGGTAGTAGTGAACTTATGAGTTTGGAAGTGTTCCTTCTATGTTTTGGGGCGGGGAGGAATTTGAGAAAGATTGATGCTGATTCTTCTTTAAATGGTAGAATTCATCATGAAACCATCAGGTCCTGGACTTTTTGCTGGGAAGTTTTTCATTCCTGATTTAATCTCCTTAAAAGTAGTTAGTCCATTCAGGTTTCCTGTTTCCTCATGATTCGGGGTTCCTCATTTCCAGGAATTTATCCATTTCTTCTTGGTTATCTAACTTGCTGGTGTATAACTGTTCATAGTAGTCTCTCATGACCCTTTGTATTTCTGTGGTATCACTTGTAATATCCCTTGTCTACTCTTTCATTTCTAATTTTATTGATTTGCATCTTCTCTCTTTTCTTAGCTTAGCTGACAGCTTGTCAATTCTGGTTAGGTTTTTATTTTATTTATTTTTTTTTTTATTTATTTATGATAGTCACACAGAGAGAGAGAGAGAGAGAGAGAGAGAGAGAGAGAGAGGCAGAGACATAGGCAGAGGGAGAAGCAGGCTCCATGCACCGGGAGCGCGTCGTGGGATTCGATCCTGGGTCTCCAGGATCACGCCCTGGGCCAAAGGCAGGCGCTAAACCGCTGCGCCACCCAGGGATCCCTGGTTAGGTTTTTAAAAATTGATTCTTACTGTCATTGATCTCTTCTACTGTCTTTTTAGTCTCTATTTCATTTGTTTCCACTCTGACCTTTGTTATTTCCTTCTTTCTATTAAATTTGACCTTCTTTATAAATTTTTCACTTAAGTCTATTTTGTCTGATATAAGTATACCTGGTATAAGTATAGCTACCCCTGCTTTTTTTTTTATTATTTACATGGAATATCTTTTTCTATCCCTTCACTTTCAGTCTTTATGTTTCCTCAAAGCTGAAGTGAGTTTTTGTAGGCAGCATAACGTTGAGTCTTTTTTTTTCCTTTTGTTTTTTCAAATCTATTCAAGCACTCTAGGGCTTAGATTGGAAAATTTGGTCCATTTACAATTAAATTAATTATTGATAAATACTGATTTACTTTTGCCACTTAATTATTTTCTGACTTTTCTTTTAATAATTCTTCATTCATTTGTTTCTCTCTTGCTTTCTTCCTTTGTAATTTGATGATTTTCTGTAGTGTATGCTTTGATTCCTCTCTCTTTCTGTTTTGTATGTCTACTATATATTTTTTGCTTTGTGGTTACAATGAAACCTTACATAAAACATTTTATACAGCCTATTTAAAATTGATAATAACCTCAAATGTATACAAAAGCTCTATAGTTTTACACCACCACCAATATTTTATATTTTATGTTTTGATGTCATAGTTTACATTGTTTTACACTGTATATAATTATACAGTGTACAGCTATACTACAGTGTATAGCTACTTATTGTAGCTATAATTATTTTTAATAACTAATACTAGAGTTTAGTAATACCAGTGTTTGATAATACTAGAGTTATAAGTTATTTATCCATATACAATGTTAGAGTATTTTGAGTTTAGCTATATATTTATTTTTACTATATTTATATTTATTTTTAACTATATATTTATTTTATTATTTTATGCTTTCAATGTTTTTATATTGTTAATTAATATCCTTTGTTTCAGCTTGAAAAACTCTCTTTAACACTTCTTGTAAGGCCAGTCTAGTAGCAGCAATGTTTTTCCTCAGATTTTATCTTTTTTTTTTTTTTAATTTTTATTTATTTATGATAGTCACACAGAGAGAGAGAGAGAGAGGCAGAGACACAGGCAGAGACACAGGCAGAGACACAGGCAGAGGGAGAAGCAGGCAGAGACACAGGCAGAGGGAGAAGCAGGCTCCATGCACTGGGAGCCTGATGTGGGATTCGATCCCGGGTCTCCAGGATCGCGCCCTGGGCCAAAGGCAGGCGCCAAACCGCTGCGCCACCCAGGGATCCCTCCCCAGATTTTATCTATAGAACTCTTCAACCCTCCAATTCTAAACAGCTTTGCCAAGTAGTTGACAGTTTTTTTCTTTAACCTTTTTTTCAACATTTGTTTTTAAGTTCGATTTGCCAACATATAGTATAACACACAGTGCTCATCCATCAAGTGCCCTCCTCAGTGCCCGTCATCCAGTTACCACAACCCCCCACCACCTCTCCTTCCACAACTCTTTGTTTGTCTCCCAGAGGTAGGAGTCTCTCATGGTTTGTCTCCCTCTTTAATTTTTCCCACTCAGTTCCACTCCTTTCCCTTATCATCCCTTTCACTATTTCTTATATTCCACATATGAGTGAAACTATATGATGATTGTCCTTCTCTGATTGACTTATTTCATTCAACATAATACCTTCCAGTTCCATCCATGTCGAAGCAAATGGTGCATATTCATCCTTTCTGATGGCTGAGTAATATTCCATTATATATATAATATTCCATTATATTTATACACACACATATCACATTTTCTTTATCCATTCATTTATTGAAGGACATCATATCTCCTTCCACAGTTTGGCAATTGTGGACATTGTTCCTATGAACATTGGGATGCAGGTGTCCCAGCATTTCACTATATCTTTCAGCAGTTTGAAACTATCATCCCACTCTTCTGACCTGCAAAGCTTCTGCTGAAAAATCTGCTGAATATATTAGTGGTTCCCTCATATGTACCAAATTGCTTTTTTCTTGCTTTTTTAAAGATTTTCTCCTTGTCTTTAAGTTTTGACAATAATCACAGCATATTTTAGTGTGAATCTCTTTGAATCAACCTTATATAATATTCTTTGGACTTCCTAGATCTGGGTGTATATTTTTTTTCCCTCAAGTTACGGAAATTTTATGCTACTCCCCAGTTTTTTTTTTTTAAGATTTTATTTATTTATTCATGAGAGACACACACAGAGAGAGAGAGGCAGATGGAGAAGCAGGCTCCATGCAGGGAGTCCCACACGGGGCCTCGATCCTGGGTCTCCAGAATCATGCCCTGGGCTGAAGGTGGCGCTAAACCACTGAGCCACCCGGACTGCCCTACTCCCCAGTTCTTGAAACTTCTTTCCTTATATTCTTTGACACAGAATCTCCCAGTTTTGCTTTTATCTTGTCGTGAACTTCCTTTTATCTACTCTAGAGAGTTCTTTTCTAAATCTGAATCCTTGCTCATTCTAATCATGTTCTCTTCCTTTAATTGCTTCACTTTTCATCGCTATGCTAATGATTCTTAGTTTTCTAAGCCAAGATCTCTTAACCCAAATTTCAAATTATGTACCTAACTGCCTACTTGAACATTTCTATTTTATCTTCCAAAGACACCTCAAACTCATGAATCCGAACTAAATTCATTAATTCAGTACTTTCTAAGCTTTGATCCTTTGCAATCTTATTCATCCTCCTAAGCACTGCTATCAGTGATTTATTACCAACCATATAATCAGCCAAGTCCAAAACTTGGTGATCGATCATTCCTGCTTCTTTCACCTCTCTACTCCTTCATGTCCTGATGATTCCACTTTTTTGGTATCTGCTAATTCAATCCACTGATTACAATTACTATTGCTATTACCTTAGTTCATGTCTTTATCATTTCTCACCTGGATTATATCACAACATTCTATCACCTACAAAAATTTTCTCCTTCCAATCTATTCATACTGTAGTCCAAGTAAATGTTCTAAAATATAACTAAAGCACATCCCTCACCGCTTAAAATTTAATGACTCAATATGTTCTCAGGGTAAGGTCTATACTCCTTAGCATGGCTTACACAGTCAATAACTTAACCTTTCTCTAATTCAATATTTTATCTCACTACTCTTTCATGTTATATTATACATTCTAGTAATACCAAAATGTACGCAATTACTATAAAAATTCCAGGACTTTGTTCATGTGTCCCACCATCTTCTCACATAGTTCACTCCCTATGACCTTTTAGGATTCATCTTAGATCTTCCTTCATCCCTGAAGGCCTTTCTGATCCCCTACTGCCTTAAGAATGAATTAGGGGCATTTCCCTTTGATTCCATTGTACCTGCTTCTTATCCCTTTCATAGGGATTTTCATACTGTAATTGTAATATGATAACTGGTTTTTATCATCTATTAGGTGGTGAGTTTATTTTTATTTTTATTTTTTTGATGGTGAGGTTTTTTTTGAGAGAGGACACATTTGCACCAGCTTATCACTAGCACTTGCACAGAACCTGGAATATGATAAACACTCAGTGAATAACTGCTAAACAAGTAATTGCATGCAGATATTATACAAATGAATAACTTATATTTAAACGTTTATTTCCAAGTTGTTAAGCTATCAATTGATATTTCCCTCCATTTATTAAAAAATACATAAACGTCATTCTCAGGTGTGTATGACCCATAAAATGCACATGTTAATAAAATTCAAAGTTAACTTTATTATTTTAGCTCAAAAGGTTTTCAAGTTCCTTGAAGTAAGAGACATATTCTTTCCAAATGAAAGTGGAACTTTGTTAAGTTCTACTTTGTAGATGATAATAATAAGTAATACTTATTGAATACAAACCTGTGTCAGTGTTCTTCATAATTTACATGTAATAAATTATTGAATCCTCACAACCCAATAAAATTGTTACTATCCCATTTTATAGATGATCTGAGCCATAGTTAGATTTAATAACTTCCACAAAGTTATACAGCTAATAAGCAAAGCCAGGATTAGAAAGCTTTTGTATATGAATTATCTTGCCACTCTTTGATTTATCTTCCAATCATTGTTATATTAACATATGTAAATGTGGATCTATTCCACCTAGACTCTTCACAATCAACTTAGAATTCATTTCAGCCTTTGAAACCAAAAGCATGAATGCTAATGTCTATTACTCTTACAAAGTAGAGTAATGCCTCCACCTGTGCACATTCTTTTCCATAAATTTGAGCATGCATGTATATAGCACTGAATTTCCTTCATAAGTCTCAGGATTGGCCATATAATTTGCAGGGACCAGTGCAAAATGAAAGTGCAGGACTCCCTGTTTTAAAATTACTAAGAATTTTAAGGTGTTGACAGCAGAGCATTAAACCAAGCATAGGACTTTTCTAAGTACAAGGCCCTTTGCAACTGCATAGGAAACTCACCTATGAAGCCAGCCTTGCTAACTCTCCTTCCTAAGAGGCAATGGGCAACTGATCTCTTATCTATACTTGACAATTACTTGACAACAATATTGCTTAGCTTTTCTGTATGTAGGACTAAAAATTCTATCCTCAATTTTAAAACAACACCTTTAAGTTGTTTAAGATATTAGGGACACTTGGCTGGTTCAGTTGGTAGAGCATGTGACTCTTGATCTTGGGATCCAGCCCCATGTTAGGTGTAGAGATTACTAAAAAATAAATAAACTTTAAAATAGTATTCCTCGTTACCATTATCACATCACAGAACTTTTATAATCAAATTGGGAATCTAGTACATATAAAGTATCACTGCATTTTACCTAGTAAAATACCTTCTTCACAACTCTGTATGATAGAAATAAAGGCTCCTATTTTATAGATAAAGAGATGGAGAGAGAATAACTTCTATAAGATCACTTATGAAAAAAAAATCACTTATGAATAAATTTCAGGAGCTACTAGTTAAGCCTAGAGCCACCTGCCTCCACAGCCTTCAGTTTTTCCATTATATCATGCTACTTTTTTTTTTTTTGTGGTGATGGAAAAAACACAAAGTCATGAACTAAAGAGTTGGATTGTGAGACATTTAGTTTTTGCCCTAAGCAAATAAAACCTTACTCTTAGTTTTTCTATATGTTTCCCCTGTTTATCCCAGATCCTTTAACCATAGGCATGTGTGAACAAGACAATATATGATTTTTAAAAAGAACAAGGCTATCTTCTGAGCTTTGGTGAGATCCCTACTGGGAGTGCTGTCATGGTCACTCTCAAATATCAGGGGCAGATGCAGTCTATTAGGAATTACAAGGCCAGCTGTTGTTTTATATCATTAGACTTTTGAAACCAACTGGGAAAAATCTCCTTCTGCCAAGAGGCAAGTCTCCAGGCTCTGCAACAAATATCAATTCCAATTTGGTTGAAGTTGTACAGGGTTGGTTTTGGGTTTTGGGTTTTTGTTTTTGTTTTTTTTTTTCCAGTTTCTCATGGTTCCAAAAGTGATTCTCTGCACATTGGTTGGAGCTTAACCTGAAGTATGTCATATTTTCCATCTAGATTGAAGAAGATGTGCATTTATTTTTGCTTTCTAAAACAGAGTTGGGGCACACATTTTCCATTTCGATTGAAGATGTGCATTTATTTATACCTGCTAAACCAGAGCTGAGGCATAATGCTTGTTGGGACTTTGAGCTCAGAACTGTACATAATTTGTAGAATCAATCATCTTACCTTAGACAATGGAAAAAGGATTATAATTTGTTTTTCTCTCTTGTGAACTGTTACATTGTCCAGTCGATTATTAGCCATCCAGAAATTCACAAGTGGTTCTCCTTGGCAAAATCTGATTTTGGGTTTGACAGCAATCCTGATGATTTCATAGCATTTTAGAATCATGAAGTGTTAACATTGGAAAGGACTTTGGAGATCACATAATCCAAATACCTCATTTTACAGATGAGGACATTGATGTTCAAAGATGTTTCAAGGTGGCTAAAGTCATAAAGCTAGCATATGAGCTGGTCCTGGAAATCAGAGCTTCTGATCCCAGTTTAGTTCTCTTTCCATTACTCTATGGCTGCCTCCTTTTATTTAATTGACATGTCAAATTTCATTTGCTCTTATTCTGCCAGCAGTTTCCAATTCCATAGGGAAGCATTTTGAATTAGGAACATTGAAACAAATCAAGTTTTATTGAGCATATATTTATTAATGTTTAAAAAAATATTTAACACAGCATTCAGCATAGCGCCTTATACATATGAAGCCTTCATATATATTTATTCAGTCAACAAATATATATTGAGCACAAAAAAATGGATATTTATGAAGATGGAATTCATTGTTCATTTCTACCAAGATAAATAAGAGATGACTCCTGCCCTAAAGGAGCTTATAGTCCAGTGGGACATATATATGAACAATTAAGAATTTTTTAATTAATAATCATAAGCAAAAATATATTCAATGATAAAGGCACAATAAAAGCACTACAGAAAGCTGAGCTTTTACAAAAAGCCTATTGAGTAGATAGCATATGGAATCAAATAATGTTATCAATAGAATCCAGCGTGAGGAATAGCATTATAATAGTATTATAGGCTGAGAAAAAAGTATGGACGAAGGCACAGAAGCATGAAAAGTGACGTGATATTCTGAAATCATAGAAAGGGATAGGTTGCATAGCTCATGAGCAGGATATGGAGGTAGAAAGACAATTACTTCAGCTCTTGGTGGCTATTGAACAATAAGCACAGGAACACAGATGTTCTCATGTAAACAATGGGTAATACTATCACGAAGGAATTAAGATGATCCAATATGTATATTTGAGGATAGTGTATATGTTGTAGGAAAACCAAGAGATAATTAGTAAATAATTACAAATTTGACTCTACTCAGTGTAAATTAGATAATCCCACTGATTGTGTTTGATTATATCACTTTCTCATTTAAGATCCTAAAATAGCTCCCATTGGTAATCTTTAAAACCTAAAATCTTCAGCTCTTCACCAGATTCCTTTTTTTTTTTAATTTTTTTATTTTTTTTTTATTTATGTCACAGAGAGAGAGAGAGAGAGGCAGAGACACAGGCAGAGGGAGAAGCAGACTCCATGCACCGGGAGCCCGATGTGGGATTCGATCCCGGGTCTCCAGGATCGCGCCCTGGGCCAAAGGCAGGTGCCGAACCGCTGCGCCACCCAGGGATCCCTCTTCACCAGATTCCTATCCCACATCATGAACAAAAACAAATGTAATAAAATCCTTGTTTGTACATTGGTGCATTGTTTTACAAGATACATTGTCCCATTTGATCCTCATAATTTTAGATAGGAAGAGGTTAATATTTTCATTTTATAGATGATAAAATAAAGGCTCGGAAAGACTAAGATCAACTTTCTGAGGGCCTATTTTGCAAATTATTCTAATCCTCCACTTCTCTAAGCTTACACATCTAGTAAATGGCAATGACTTCCCCAGTCCTTGACTTCTCTTCTCCAATGATATTGTCCTCCCTGACCTCAGCCACCTCCTTCCATGGTCATTCCCCAGACTTTGTCACTACCATTACCTGCAATATCTCCATCATTTTTCATTCTTATCCTATTTTTTACACTTACTCTCATTGTCCAACCTCAGTAATCTTTCAACCTCACTACAGTTAATGACCCTACCCTTTTCTCACTGGATCTCATTCCTTTAATGTCTCTTCCCTTCCTTTATATAGCATATATTTATAGCTAAGCAATAGAATCTCTCCATTATGTACATCCTTAATAACCTTGCCTTTCTCACTGTGTCAAAGCCACAGCCCATCAGCCAAATTATTCCATCAATTCCATTCCTGCACTCATACAGCTAAGCATGGCTGGAAAAAAACACAAGCCACTTTGTCTGCTCTGACTTTAAGTCCATAACCACAAACCTCATGTGGTCCTTAACACTATCAGAAAATGATAGTATCCATACTAGACCATCTACTGAGGTACTGTTGTAGATGCCTATCTAACACTCTCAGTTGATGAACTTGTGTCTGCTTTACTGAGAAAACTGAAGCAAACAAAAGAGAAAGTTTAGACTCCCATCATTACATCAACTTAACCTCAGCATATGCAGGCACATACTTTGCCTTCCATCCTGTTTCTAAACATAAACTCTCTCCTTGCTCCTACATAAGCCATGCTATCCATGAGCACAGAGTAGACTCCATCCCCTCTCATCTGCCTAAGGACATTAATCTAGAAGTTCTCCACTCTCACTCCTACAACATCAATTTTCCCATTTGTACAGGACAATTCTAATCAGCATAAAAATACCTCATTATTTCTTCCACCTTAAAACCAAAAACAAAAATATTGCTTCATTTATCAACACTAGTACCATTCCTTTGCTTCCCTCTGCAGCACGGTGTTGTCTATATGCGGTGCTTCTGATTTCTCTCACATCTGAAATTCTTTTTAATCAAGCTATTACATCTCCCTATTAAAAACAAGGTCACTAATGGTTTCCCCATTACTAAGCCCAGTGGCCAGTTCTCAGGCTTCATCTTCCTTGTATCATCAACAATATTTGACACTATTGATAACTTTTTCCACAACATTAACTTTTCTGTATTTTCTCCTTTCAACTTCTTTTGTTGATTTCTTCTAGTTTCTCTATCTCAATGTTGCAGAGCTCTAGAGTTCAGTCCTTTGTCTTTTTTCCTTTAACTACACTCATTTTTTTTTTTTTTTGGTGATCTTACCCAAATGCAACTTGTATGCCAATGACTCCCACATTTATATCTTCAGCCCAGATTTCCCCCCTAGACTGCAGGTTTGTGTGTCTACTCAATCTGACATCCTTACTTGAATGTCTACTAAGTTATCGTGAATTCAACATGTTACAAACTAAACTCTTGATTTTCTTTGCTGCTCTCCCCAAATCTGTTTCCACTAAAGCATTATATGTCTCTATTAATGGAAATCCCATCCCGCCATTTGTACAGGCCAAAACATTTGAACCATTCTTGACTTGTCTCTTCTTCCCACATCCTATATCTAATCCATCAGTAATTCTGTTTGTCTCTATCTTCAAAAATCTATCCGGAATCAAACCACTACTTATTATGTCTCCAACTACCATTTTAGTCTGAGGCACCATGATCCCTAGGCTGGATTATTGCAGTTGCATTTTAAAAGATCTCCCTATTTCTGTTCTTGATCCTCAATTAAATATCCAAATGGCTTTCAACTGGGTGGCAATTTTGTGCCCTCACAAGGGATATTTAGTAATATCTGCAGACCATTTCTGATTGTCACAACAGGGTAGAGATAGGGCTTCTCTAAACACTATAAATGCACGGGACAGGTGCCCACAACAAAGAATCATCTGACTGGAAATGTCAGTGCTGAGGCTGTAAAGCCCTCGTTTATGCTTATCACAGCTGTTAGAGTGATCCTTTTTAAAAATAAAATTAAATCTGGGCAATTCTCTGTTAAAAACTTCAAAATTTCTCCATGTTGCTAAAGTAAAACTATAGTTTCTACAATAGCCCGTGGGGCCCTATATGATCTGGCCCCTGATGTCATCTTCTAGCAACCTCCACCATGCTTATTCTGGTCTGGAGGCACTGCCTCCTAGCTGCTCCTCAAACATGCTGGTTATGCTGCTACTCTTGCCTCTGCTTCAATCATTCACTCTGGCAGGATGCACTTCCCCCAAGTATTTCACTAAGTTCTTCATCTCTTCCAAATTTCATCTACTCTTACTAGTTAGCATTACAACATGCTTCCTCCCCTGCCATTTCTGACTCTCCTTACTCTGTTTTATATTTTCCATAACAATTATTACTTTGTAACATACTATAAAAGTTACTTTGTTATGTATGTTGTTTACCATCTGTCTCTGGAACATAAACTCCAGCAGTATATCCAACAATCTAGTAGTATGCTTGCTTATAAGAAGCACTCAATATTTTTTGATTGAAGAAAGGTTGCTTGAAGGCAAAAAGCCAAACAGGAGAAAGATGGGTTATGTCAGCCTAAGTAAATAGATCCAGTCATTTTCAGAACAAATCTAAAAGGAAGACATTCTCAGCCCTATTCTTCAGGTAAGCAAGAAGTCTGTGACTCACCCAAAGTCATGCAGCTAGTAAATATGGAGCAGGCTCCAAAACCTGGTCTACTTGACTCCAAACCCTTTGTTCTTTAAACAGTTAAACAGTGTTAAACTGCACCTCAATAATCAGTATGGGATTAAGATGGGTAGAGGGGGAAATCTTATATGACTTTTACCCCTCAAAAAATTGAGCATCATAAATGTGCAGAAAAAAAAAGAACAAGTTAATAAGGTTGCCAAAATTCTTATCTGAAAGAATCAAGGCAATGAGAGTAGAAGAAAAATAATGAGAGGGAAGGTAGTATTCTCAGAGAATCACAGAGCTGGCAGGAACCTAGAGGTTGAGCAGTCCTCATTCAATAGTGAGAATGCTAAAGTCCAAGGGGCAGGACAATTTAATCCAGTTCAAAAATAGCTCTGACATGGCAAACATCAGAATGGAAACTTGGACATCCTGCCCTTTTATCTCCTTCATGTTTCTGTAGAAAGTAGAGCTGCTCTTCAAAATTAAATAGGCCACTGTGAGAGGACACAATAAAAATTTGAATAATTTGATTTAATTTAAGGACAAAGGAAGTAACTACTCAGAATAAGAATAATAAACTATTTTTAACAGATTATTTTCAAATTCAGATGGTAACAAAAACTAAGTTTAAAGGTGTTGTTAAATATTGATACTTCAAAACCAAAAAATTATTGATCCTTCAGTGGTCTATTTTAGTCAGCACACAATTGCTAATATGTATTGCTAATATATATATAAACACAATCTATAAAAATGTATTTTTATTTTATTTTTTATTTTTATTTTTTTATAAAAACATATTTTTAATATATAACTATGCTTTCTATTGTAACCAAAAACTGTTTTCTCTCTTAAATTCCAAAACATTTCTACAAACTGTGATCCACCTCTCTAATCTAGCAGATAAACATTTATTTATGTGTGTACATATATTAGGTATGTAGAAGTACTTATGTATCCCTTGTCTCTAGCATGCCAGGAATATGTACTCATTTCCCAGATTATGATACAGCCCCACCCAAGTATATTTATAGCCATCAGAGTTGTGTGGAGGATGGGTGGGTCCCCCAAGCCACAGCATTAAGCAGCTTTCCAGAGCACCAGATACTCCTCATCTCAGCGCCTGCATATCTCTGGCATTAGGGATTCCATTCTGGCTGAGTGACAAACAGCCATGACAGCTACAAAATGGAAGTAGAAGAGGGTAAAAACTGGATTCCAGAAGGCCTTATCCTGAGGTCAAGTCTCTTGGGTTAAACTATAATAAACGACTAAAGTTTCTCTTCAATTCATTTTCTACTTAGTAAATCAGAAAATGCTGTCTTTTTCTTATATATGCTAATGTGCCATAAAAAGTCACATTTATGCTACATCCTAGGTTTTCCAAAAAGCTTTTATACTGGCTCTTTGGGTACCCATCTGCCTGCTGCTAAATTATCTTGCATACATCTTTTGTCACCAGTAGACAATAGGATATTATAGAGCAGGATCTCTTTCTAATTAATCTTGTGTCCCTGATAATAGTAATAGGAACAATAACTACTTTTTAATTTTTATTTTAATTTCACTATAGTTAGCATACAGTGTTATATTAGTTTCAGGTACACAATATAGTGAGTGATTCAACACTTCCATACAATACCCAGTGTTCATCATGATAAGGGTTCTATGGTTAAGTATCTGTTTTTTGGCTTGTCTCTTTTATTCTTTGTTCATTTGTTTTGCTTCTTAAATTCCACATATTAGTGAGATCATATGATATTTGTCTTCCTCTGATGGACTTATTTCACTTGGCTTTAACCCACTATATCCCTTCACGTTGTTGCCAATGGCAAATTTTGTTCTTTTTTATCACTGAGTAATATTCCGTGTGTGTGTGTGTGTGTGTGTGTGTGTGTGTATACATCACGTCTTCTTTATCCATTCATCTATAGATAGGCACTTCCTCCACTCAGTAGGTTGCCTTTTAGTTTTGTGGATTGTTTCCTTCGCTCTGCAGAAGCTTTTTATTTTGATGTAGTCCCAATGTTTATTTTTCCTTTTGTTTCTCTTGCCTCAGGAGACACATCTAGAAAAATATTGCTATGGCTGATATCAGAGAAATCTCTGCTGTCTCTGCTTTCCTCTAATATTTTTATGGTTTCAGGTCTCACATTTAGATCTTTAATCCATTTTGAGTTTACTTTTGTGTATGCTGTGAGAAAGTGGTCCAGTTTTATTCTTTTGCATGTAGCTGTCCAGTTTTCCCAACACCATTTGTTGAAGAGGCTGTCTTTTCCCCATTGTGTATTCTTGCCAAAGATTAATTGGCTGTGTCATCATGGGTTTATTTCTGGGTTCTCTCTTCTGTTCTATTGACCAATGTTATTTTGTGCCAGGACCATACTGTTTTGATTACTACAGCTCTGAAGTATATCCTGATATCTGGGAGTGTGATACCTCGAGATTTGTTCTTCTTTTTTAAAAAGATTAATTTATTTATTTTAGAGAGAAAGCCTACATGAACTGAGGAAAGTATAGAGGGAGTGGGAGAGAGACAGAGAGAAGCTGACTCCCTGAGCATGAAGGGGTGGGGTTCTATCCAACATCCCTGAGATCATGACCTGAGCCAAAATAAAGAGATAGATGTTTAACTGACTGAGCCACCCAGGCACACCCCTCCAGCTTTATTCTTCTTCCAGGATTGCTTTGGCTTCTGAAGGTCTTTTGTGGTTCTATACACATGTTAACATTATTTGTTCTAGTTCTGTTCATGTTGTTGGTATTTTGATAGGGATTGCATTAAATCAGTAGATTCTTTGGGTAGTATGAACACTTTAACAATATGGGTTCTTCCAATACAGGAGCATGGCATATCTTTCCATTTTTTTGTGCTGTCTTCAATTTCTTTCATCAATGTTTTATACTTTTTAAAAAAGATTTTATTTATTCATTCATGAGAGACACACACAGAGAGGCAGAGACACAGGCAGAAAGAGAAGCAGGCTTCATGGAGGGAGCCCCATGTGGGACTCTATCCCAGGACTCCAACATCATGCCCTGAGCTGAAAGCAGGCCCTTAACCACTGAGCCACCCAGGCATCCCAAAGTTTTATACTTTTGAGGGCACAGGTCTTTAACTTCCTTGGTTAAGTTTATTCCTAGGTATTTTATTATTTTTGGTGCAATTATAAGTGGGATTGTTTTTTTAATTTCTCTTTTTGCTGCTTCATTATTAGTGCATAGAAATGCAATGGATTTCTGTGTATTGATTTTGTATCCTGCAACCTTGAATTTATTTATCAGTTCTAGTTGTTTTGTGGTGGAGTCTTAAGAGTTTTCTAAGTATAGTATCATGTCATCTGCAAATAGTGAAAGTTTTACTTTTTCCTTACCAATTTGGAAGTCTTTTGTTATTTTTGTTGTCTAATTGCCATGGCTAGGACTTCCAGTACTATGTTGAATAAAAGTGATCAGAGTGGACATCCTGGTCTTATTCCCAACCTTTGGGGAAAAGCTCTTAATTTTTCCCTATGGAGTATGATGTTCACTGTGGGTTTTTCATAAATGGCCTTTATTATGGGGAGGTATGTTCTCTCTAAACCTACTCTGCTGAGGGCTTTTATTATGAATGGATTTTGTACTTTGCAAGATGCTTTTTCTGCATCTATTGAGATGATCATATGGTTTTTATCATTTCTCTTATTGATGTGATGTATCCTGTTGATTGATTTGCAAATACTGTACCACCCTTGTATTCCTGGAATAAATACACGCTGCGTGATCATGGTGAATGATTTTTTAATGTATTGTTGCATTTGGTTTGTTAATATTTTGTTGAGGATTTTTGCATCTCTGTTTATCAGAGATATTGACCTATAGTTTTTTGTTTTGTTTTGGGTTTTTTTTTTGGTAATATCTTTATCTGGTTTTGTATCGGGGTAATGTTGGCTTCAAAGATTGAATCTGGAAGCTTTCCTTCCCCTTCTATTTTTTGGAATAGTTTGAGTAGAATAGATATTAACTCTTCTTTAAATGTTTGATAGAGCAGATCCCTGGGTGGCTCAGTGGTTTAGCACCTGCCTTCAGCCCAGGGCTGATCCTGGAGCCCTGGGATCGAGTCCCGCATCAGGCTCCCTCTGTTTGTGTCTCTGCCTCTCTCTCTTTCTCTGTCTCTCTCATAAATAAATAAATAAATAAATAAAATCTTTTTAAAAAGAAATAAATGTTTCATAGAATTCACCTGTGAAGTTGTCTGGTCCAGGAATTTTGTTTTTTAGGACTTTTTTTTTATTACTGATTCATTTTCATTGCTGGTTATCAGTGTGTTCAAATTTTCTATTTCTTCCTGATTGAGTTTTGAGAGGTTATATTTTTCTAGGAATTTACTCATTTCTTGTAGGTTGTCCAATTTGTCAATATATACCTTTTCATAATATTCTTTTTACAATACTTTGTATTTCTGTGGTGTCAGTTATTATTTCTCATCTTCCATTTCTGATTTTACTTGAGTCCACTCTCTCTTTATCTGGCTCTTTAGGTGTAAGGTTAGGTGGTTTATTTGAGATTTTTCTTGCTTCCTGAGGTAAGCCTGTATTGCTCTAATACCCCTTTAGAACAGCTTTTGCTACATCCCAAAGATTTTGGACCATTGTGTTTTCATTTGCACTTATCTCCATGTATGCTTTTATTTTCTCTTTGTCTTATAGCATATTATTTAGCCTTCATGTATTTTTGTTTTTCCCAGATTTTTTCTCGTGAATAATTCTTAATATGAGTACAATACTTCATAATTTTAAAAGAATGTTCACATATGCTATTTCATCTTATTTTCACAAGTTGTTAAGTATATGTATTAGAAACTTAAGTCTAAAGACCTTTAGAGGATTTACTTGATATAAAACTAATAAGCTGTGACTCTGGATCTAAAACATATAACTTTTATTCCTCGCAATGTTAAAAAATAATATAATAAGATTTTGAAAGTCCATGAAATCTAGTGATTACAAAGTCACTGGAGGTATTCAGGAGTGTAGTTTCTGTAGCATGGTGGATAATAACGCAGTTTTGGAAGTTTGTAGTATGTCCTCAGAAAGAGGTGGAAAAAGAAATTAATTTGAGAATTTTGATAGTAAAATGGAGAAAGGTAGGAAATCAGGTTGATGGAGTTACAGGTGAAGATAATGTTTTAAGTAATAAATCTACAAGCATATTGATATATGTAGTAAGAGGACAGCACAAAAACAAGGGTTAGAAAAATTACATAAGCACAGTATAAGGAGATTCTTCCTGAAGTGCTTTAATGAGAGAAGAGCAAATGAAAGAACAAAAAGGTTATAAAAAGAGAGAATTTTATCTTAATACTTCTTTTTAAATCACATTTTTGAAAAAATACTGCAGTCACAGATTTCAAAATGAAAAATATATGCAGATGTTCTGCAGATGTATCTTCTATTCATTCAACAAATGTTAAGTGTCTGCTCTATACGAGGCACTTGAACTCAACTTCCTGGTAATGACTCTCTGAAGTAGTTATTTTTATCCCCACTTTTCTGATAGGGAAACTGAGTCTAATAAGTACGTGATTTTCCTAAGATAATCCAGCTAAACCTGGGACAAGGGACGTGGTTTACAGAAGCTCTTTCTAGCACATTAGCCTGCCCTTCAGAGGATTTACCACCTATTGGGCCAGCAAGACAGGTAAAGTGGGCAATTACTGAACATACTGGAGGCTATGAGACTCCTATCTACCTAAGGACTATCAGAGGAGGCTTCATAAAATATGAGTTTATATTGTTTCTTTGAAATATTTAAGAAGGCATTTCGGATACTCAGTAAGTTTTCTATTTTTAACTGCACTTGCTTTGGGAAAATTTTCACAAGGCCTTGGAGAAAGGTGCTGCAGGAAGGAAACTGGTTTTAGACACTGTCCTCTTGTGCAGTTCTTTCTGGAGCCACCATGTGGTATTGTTGTGCAATTAAAATAGCTGTATCTTTCAGAAACCTGGCTGTCCATTGACCAGTTCTAATCTAAGAAGTACCTTCTTTGAATCTTACCTGTCAATTACAAAATAGATTCTGCTATCCTTCTACTGACATAGGGCTTTATAAATGTCTGTGTTCTCAAATTTCTCTAGAAGCTGAGGAAAATGGCTGACCAAATATATTTGTTCAGAAAAAGTCACTAGGGAACATGTACCCATATTATTGCTTCAAAAAAGAACAATTCTATATTTGCTGGCTGACCACCTTTTATCACAGCATCACACAGGATAGTAGTACTTGGCCTACACTCCATCAGAGAGACCCCATGGCCAGCGTGTGGGATAGCACCACTCGGGCACAGTTGCTTGAGCTGGTTCTTTGATGCTCTACAGCTCTTTCATCATGAAAGCCACATAAAAGCACATGAAAAATTAGGTCTCATGTTATAAACCCCCTAAGGGAAAGCTATCACTGGGGGAGGGCAGTGCACACTGCTGGACTTTGTGGAAGGAGCACACCGAGCTTTGGAATTTGCATCAGAAATCCTGAAATCTCCTTGGAAACCTCTGGAAAAGATTGAGTCTCAAACTTCCCATCTTTGCCTGAAAGATTATCCTGTTTTCTACCCTCACAATCACCATCATTGCTATTTATTAAGCTCTTATTGACTTTATTTTGTTGTCATATCTGGACACCCTAAAGCACAATTGCTCAGACACCACCTAAGATTGTTTTGGAAGAGAAACAATACCTCAAATCAAGTGAAAAGGTGCACTTAGGCAAATAACAATACAACCCTACTACTTTTGTATTCCTGATGAATTTTCAAAGTGTTTTCTCATGTATCATTCATTTTCACAGCTACTCTGTAAGGCAGGTATTGAGGTTTAATGATTTTCCTCAAATCGCCAAATGAGAAAGGTGAGGTGGAACTCAGGTTTCTGAATCTCAGTACATTGTGTATCCACTGTTCCTCAGCTACCCTTGCTAAGTAGCAGAATACAACAAACGTGTGCTCAGTAAATGGAGTTTGGGATAAAAGGCAAGGAAAAGGCATAACAAAGGGCAGGAAATTGAAGAAACAAAGGACTTCCATGAAGTAAGTGAGATTTCAATAATCAAAATGTAGTACATGCTTTGAATTCCCTTTTGGCAGAATTCTCATAAAATAGCTTGGTAGGCGGCAGGAAAGTTGATTCCACGGCTTAAAAAAAATCTCATCAGCTAGTGTTTGTCGTGATGTCTTTCATTTGAAAATGTGCTTTGCACATGTGAGTGCCTAAAAATGCTACTTTCTAATGACAATGAGGACTGATGGACTGGAATCACCTTTGGCACTGAACTTGTCAGCTTTCACAAGAGCAGCATGTGATGAGGAATGCTGCATCCCATTACCAGCCTGCTGAGCGTTTGAGTCTGTAATAGTAACTTTTAGAACTCACTGTGGTGGGGGTACAAGGACTGATAACACAAGGCCATATACACATAATGCCAATCATTCCGATGAAAACTGAAAAATTCAGTCAATCATCTGAGGATTTATCCACATGGCACCAAACATCTGGATGACTGTTTCCAGTTTTCACCAGGTTAGTGCCCTGTAGAGCTTACACTGACTCGCAGAGACTGGTAATGCTCCAAGATAAATGAACTCTTAGGTAGCATGGCACATTTGGGCCACAAGAGTATCTCTCATTCATTTATTCCCTAAGTAAATACATTTGTAAGAGGGAGAACTATGTGTCACTAATCAGTTTGGGTTCAAGGGACCAAGCATATACAAACCACTTATGCTCTAACAGGGGAAAAGTGCTTATAATGCAAGGTAATAAACCTTTATCTTAGAGACATAAACAAAATGCCAAGGGAATGCAAAGCAGAAATGAACCAACTCTACCTAAAAGAATTTGCCACGCTTCAAAGATGAGATGACACTTGAACAAGAATTTATCATATTTCAGCAGAGTAGGCATGGCTGCTCCAGATGAAAAAGGCAGATAATAACATATATAAAGACAAAAAGATACTTAAAAACACTTTTTAGGGAAAATGACAAATTAGGAAGGGGGTAGAACATAAGGACTTCTTGAGGTCCTGTGCATTAGAGGTCCAGACTTCAGTCTACCTCCAACTACACACCTTTTATGAACCAAGAAGTCCATGGGTAAGACTACATGCTCACCTAGAGCCCATGTCCACCCTCTCTATGCCGCCCTACCATTATCCTTTGTAGACCACAGTCTGCTTTTCCAGGGTCCAAAATCCCTTGTCTAAATGGCCCCCAAACCTACAGAAGAACTTACAAGGGTCTTTCCCCAAAATCTATCCTTCCAAAGGCAGAACATGCTATTGATGCAACACTCCTACACTGAGATGAGGCCAAAGTGTAGCTGTTGGTGAGCATGTGGACAAGATTGGATGCACGCGCTAGAGTCCACGTGGTATATATGAAATCCCTCACACTGTGGCTGGAACTGGATGTAGAAAGGGAGCAGATTGCAACCTGGGGCTAGAATCTAGCTACCCCCACCCCTCCACGTTTAAGAATGGGACTCACAAGAATCCAGGAAATGTAATTTAGAAGCTAGCCTGCCAGATTGTTATAAAGGTAGGATACTCAATGTAGGATAGTACAACATGTATTATTTAACAGTCTATTACATTACTTTATAACTTTTAAATATCTAAATGCATGCAATTTGAGCCTCCATTGATACTATTGACCTGTGTTTTATAAATTTTAGAGGCAAGTCTGTATTTAGGGAAACTAGTCAGAGCAGAAACTGGAGAGAAACGCCGGGTCTAGACTATGACAGGATCGGCATAGACATTCCTAAAAATAGATTTGTGAGATGTCAAAAATGGTTCAAACCTTTCCCTTTCACATCTTTCCCAGCTGCTCCTGCCCTCAGAGATGCCTTTCTTTTCAAAAATACTATTGTGATTATTATCCACAACATAGAGTTTAGCTCTTGTTCATAGATTATTGAATTGGTTAATGAATATCATCTTAATTCCCCTACCTGACTATAAACTCTAATGCAAGATAATATATATCTAAAATTTCTTTTTTATCTTCCATGGATGTCTGCATACTTGTAGGGTGGTGGTTTTTCTAGTAACTACTTAATGATTCATTGCAAAAAATTGTTGATGAAAAGCAAATTTCAGGGTCACAACTGAGCCATGTTCTGATGCCAAGTCTTTCATATTCCTCTATCCCTTTGGGACTGGCTATATGATTTGCAATACGCAGTGCAAAACAAAAATGTGGGGTTTCTTGTTTAAAAATTAACAATTCCAAGAAGGTGACAGCACAGCATTAAGCCCAGTGCGGGGCCTTTCTGAGCGTGGGGTCCTGTGTAACAGCATAGGTAGGTTACCTTCACTGATTTAAGATAAGATGCTTTTCTCCAGGATTTGTCAGTAAACTCAGTGAAAATAGTCTTTATAACTCTTTCCCAAAGTGTGGCTCAGTGGTAGACAAACTGATTTTAGATGGTACACAGATGGACATTTGTTTAATGTAATGGGTATGTACCAATGTGTTATGATATATGTAATAGTTATGCAAATATGCTTTAGGGAAATACAATTTGCACATCAATCAATAACTTCATGTTTATTATTGTTTGGGACAAGGCTACATTAAAAAACGGATCGAATTAAAGAAAAATATTAAGTAAATAAGAGTACGGATGGTATGCAGATGTTGTAGAAAGCATAAAATGGTGTTTACGTGAGGGAAGTTTGGAGGCAGTGGAAAAACTGGAGGGTCAAGGTGTCCTAAGCCCTTAACTATTTGGGTAGCATTCTTGGGCCACATATGACCTCTGATTTTCTGTTCTGACTGATCCCTTTTTTGCATTTTCCCATGCACCTGGCGCAAGATTTTCCAGTACTGAAAAAGAAAGTCCACTGAATCTAGAGCCTGGCTGGAGTCAGTCCCCAGAAATTACCAGGATCTCAGAGTCCATCAGCCATTCACCATTTCCTTTCCTGACCCTATTTTGCAGATGGAGAAGACTCTTTACTAGGGGCAGAAAATATGGAACTAGCCACAGAATTTCCAGTCAGCTTTCCACCCATTTTTGCTCTTCCCTGTTTTATACATAAGCATGCAAAATTCTAACAAAGATCATTGGAGACAACTGCCCAAATTTATACCTTTTATTTATCTAAAATGCTTTTAAAAATACAAAGTGAAATTCCTAATTTTATTTGATCTTATCAACATTCCAGTAAAGTATTAGTATATCTGTATTGCCAAGTGGCTTGCCCTGGACTGCCTGGAGGGCAAGTCTTTGCAAGAGGGCTTATATCCAGCTCTTCCAAATTCATAACATTTTCACCATTCTTTGCTAGGGCACTGAACACCAGAGCCCTAAGATTCCTTTCTAGAATGAGATTTCTTCCTAAGTTTATCCAAGGCTAGTATTCTAAATTCCCAACAGGTATTAATCTTAGGGATTTGGGAACAAGAAATCAGAATTCCTGGGAATTCCCAAAGGCATAAGTTATTCTTAAAATGCTTTCAACATTCTGTACACTCTTCACATATTGTGGATATCAAAAAAGTGTTTAATAAATATGTTTATTATTGATTATTAATTTATCAATGTTTATTGTTAACAAATAAGAGATATTAAGTTTGGTAGTACCAGAAAGAACTATAGTCTATAGCAAATATTCAAACAGTAGGAAACACCAGAAAAAATTATTAGGTACTATTTTAATGATGTAACACTTAGCTCTTCTAACAAGGACAACAGCAGTACAAAGAATCACATGTCAGTATTATCAGTTTAAGGACTTATTTCACCATTTCAACTCTAAGACTTGTTATTTCTAGAAACACTATTCATAGAATAGTGTTGTATAAAATATTCCACATGATTTAACTTGCTGATATTTATTTTATTTATAGGAATGAGTTCTGTTAGCAGCACGTGGTGCCACAACCCTACTGATGCTGTGGTAGCAGCCACAAGCAAGACTGATCAGTACAAGGCTCCCATCCTGGTACTGAGGATGCTGCCCCTACACTTCCCCCTCCACACATCCCCATTTCCTGAGATTCCTTTGACTCTGCCACTCCTCTGTGTTGCTTATTAAGTTTAGTTCTCTCAGGAGATAATACTTTCCATTTTCCTGATTTCTTAGCCAATTTTCTTGGGATGTATCTAGAAAAGACTATAAACGTAAAAGATACACTGGGAGAAATTTCCATGTGGAACAGTACCTGTGAGAATCAGGGATCCAGAATAACAAGCATTTGGGCAGAGCACTGAGTCAAATGATTTGTGCTCCCAGAAAGAGAAGGGCAACAATTAAGTAGGGTTTTTAAAAGTACTTCCTGTTTTTAAATAACAAACCCTTTAAGCCTCATATTAGATAATGAGGGTTCTACATGGACTTAAAATCCACTGTCTTCCCAGGAAGAGCTATTATTTAGGAGTTAATTGCTAGTTGCTTGTTCAGTCTTTTTGTGGCCGTCAGATTATTGCTGAGTGGGGGCCTCATAAACAAGAAGCTTCCTAGCCTGTCCTCTCCAGACCAAATGGACATGTGTTTCCCATTTCAACATTTCATTGCCCCAACTGAAAACAAATCAGCTGTGTCTTTGGGATCTGAAGGGGAGAAGGTTGGGATTTATTCCTGGACAAGCCTGAGGAAAACATTACCCTAATGGATGAAATATGTTTGTACTAAAGACTTCTTAGAAGTGTTGAACTGATTTTTCCCAACTTGATCTCCTTTTCCTTGAAAAGAGAAAAAATGCAAGAAAGGCCGTCAGTATTATCCTAGAGCTTTGTCCTTAAAGGAGGAGTAATGGATAAATACTTGCTTTGGTTTAGATAAGAAGCAGAAGGAGTAGTCACTGTCTTTAGAGATTATTCACACACCTTTGACAATGTGGTCTAGAGGTCCTTTTCTCTCTTGGCCATACACAGCAATAGAAACCCACTTCCTGTTTTCTAAAGCCAAATTCCTCCTTTGGTTCAGTCTTTCCCAAGGAGGCTCTCCCTGATTTCTCAATACTCAATGTGGTCAGCAAGAAAATTGGTTCTGGAAAAAATATTTGACTTTCTGTGTAGAAAATAATGGTCTTCTTAAGACTGCAAGCCCACTGTGGAGGAATTTTGGCTTATTTTGTGTTTTGTACCCTGATGGAGCACAGGAAATCGGAAAATAGGTTATTTTCCTTGGAAAACCTGGAGTATGTTTGGTTTAGCAATTGAGCAACTTTTAGAGTTCAAACTGGCCAGCACAATGTGGAGCCATTCTCAAAACGGTATGTCAGGGTCTGAAGCATAATTAGTGAAATTCATCAACACTCATGGCTTTATTCTGAGATCTGTGTGATGGGGCTGCCCAGCCAGCAAAATATGTTAGTTTCTTTTTCTTTTCTGAGTTTCATTTTGCCATAAAAGGCTTGGAAACTCAAAGAAACTTGAGAGCTGGCATGCCCTCTGGTGTACCCAAAGAACAGCTAGCTAACTAGAAGCTGGCACCTTGCTTGTTTTGGTGCCATGCCACTCAAATAGTGGAAATACGTCAGAGTAGTGTAAAAAATATATTTAAAAATTATCCTCATGTAGATACCTAATTCAAATTTAAAATGAAATGTAGAAATCACTTACAACAGTGAATATCACTCAAATTGGTAAGCCTCCATCTGGAGATAGTATAAGAGCACACTTCTTGTTTGGGGCTTGCTCCTAGAACCAACTTGACTGTCTCTTAGCAGAGAAAATTTTAGCAGAATAAGTAGGGATCAGTCTGTGGTTTTACCTAAATTGACTTCTGGCTTTCATATTCCATTGTATGATGTCTATCTTTTTGAATTTTAATGTTTTTAAGCAAGACACTAGATTTTCTTTGTAATTGTCATTCTGTGATACAAAATGAGACCTTATTTGACAAGATGATTTGTATTCCTGTGAAATGTAAGCATATTATCTCATACTGAAAAAAATATTATTCAGTTTGTATTTGGTACCAGCATTATTGCCTTCCAATAATAGGTTATACTCAAATTTCAGGAAATTTCAATGTGTACATACAGATATTTTATTCATCAAGAGAAGTATAAATATAATAATAAAGATTGTAATAACAATTATGATTGCTTATTTGCAGATCCTAATTCTTTAGGTCTTGAGGGTAACCCTGAACATATAATATTTTCTGAAGTAATAGTAGGAAGTTTGTTTTGAGTATGGATGCTCAATTAATCAACATGCACCAAAAGTTTGTTTGTTACTTTTCAGCTTAGGCCATTGATCAATTGTTCTTAGATCCTATTTCCTACAACTCAAACCCTTCATCACAGAATTATTCAAGAAGCTTCTGTTTCTGCTACCACACTTTATTAGTGTCTCCAACTTTTTCTTAGAATTCTTGTAGAATTCTACAACCATACTACTTTTAAAGTCAACTTTATTGAAGCAAGGTTTACATACAAGAAAATATGCATATTTTATGTGTGTGGCTGGATGAGCTTCAACAAATGTGTGCGATCATGTAGCCATCATCCCAGTCAACATAGAACAGTTCCATCGCCTCAGGAAAGAACCTTTGTAGGGATGCCTGGATGGCTCAGTAGTTGAGTGTCTGCTTTTGGCTCAGGGCATGATCCCAGGGTCCTGGGATCAAGTCCTGCATCAGGCACCCTGCAGGGAGCCTGCTTCTCCCTCTGCCTGTGTCTCTGCCTCTCTCTGTGTCTCTCATGAATAAATAAATAAAAATCTTAAAAAAAAAAAAAAAAAGGAAAGAAACTTCATAGCCTTTATAGTCAATCCTTCCAATGCCAGCCGCAGGGAACTGAGCTTATACTCCTACAGATTGGATTTGTCTTTTCTAGAATCTCATGTAATGGAAGCAAACATATATACTCTTTTATCTATATCTTCTTATACTCAACATGTTTTTAAGGTTCATCCATGTTATTGCATGAATCAATAGTCTGTCTTTCCCCTGCCGAGTAGTATTTGATTTTATGAATATGCCACACATGTTTATTCATTCACCTATTGTGAGCTTTTGAGTTGTTTCCATTTGGGGCTATTATGAGTCAAATGGCCATAAATATTTGTGTATAGTTTTTTTTAAAACACAAATGTAAAAATAAAATAAAATAAAATAAAAATAAAACACAAATGTTTTCATTTCTCTCGGATAAGTATCTAGGAATGGAATTTCTTGGTCATAGAGTACTGCATTTTCAGCTTGATAAGAAACTAACACACTGTTCTACAAAATGATTATATCATTTTTCATGTCCACAAGCAATGTATAAGATTTCCAGTTGCTCCACATCCTCAGCAACAGTTGATACTGACAATCTCTTTAATTTTAGCCATTCTAGGGAGTGTGTAGTGATAATTAGATTAGTGAAAGATATTCCTTTCCATAGATTTTGTTCCCTTGGATTTAGGAGCCCACTGACTTATTATCTAAAATATATATAAAAAGAGGACCACTGAGAAATAGATTCTGTGATTCAAATGCATTAGCTTTCTTTCAAGGTTTGTGTCATTTGAAGTTTTCACAAGGCATAAAATTTTTTACCTTTGTACAAGTAACTGACTAAAATATTAAGCAAAAGTGGACATACTACCAAGTTCTGAGGTAAGCTAATAAAGGAAAATAACCTTTGGATATGGTTATTCAGCCAGTCGAAAATCATATCCAACTGTACTATATCATGTTCTATCTCAGATTTCTCTGTTGTTGTTGTTGTTGTTATTGTTGTTGAGAAATGAGAAACTTACTCAAAAATCCTTTTGGATATCTTCAACTTTCCAGCTATCAGTTTGAGGATAAAGCCATCAATTAGAAGAGTACAGAAGCCCTGCCATAATAAGTTTCTTATTTTTAAAATAACAGGAAAGTGAACAAGTACTTAGAATATCCTAATCTACCAGTTTACTAATCCTACAAATTTATTTATTTTACTTTTTAAATTTTTAAAAAAAATTTTGTTTATTTTTTTATTGGAGTTTGATTTGCCAACATATAGTATAACACCCAGTGCTCATGCCATCAAGTGTCCCCCTCAGTGCCCTTCACCCAGTCACCCAATCCCCCCGCCCAACTCCCCTTTTACTACCCCCTGTTCATTTCTGAGAGTTAGGAGTCTCTCATACTTTGTCACACTCTCTGATTTTTCCTACTCATTTTCTCTCCTTTCCCCTCCAATCCTTTCACTATTTTTTAATATTCCCTGTATGGGTGAAACCATATAATGATTGTCCTTCTCCGATTGACTTACTTCCCTCAGCATAATATCCTCCAGTTCCAACTACATGGAACCAAATGGTGGGTATTCGTCGTTTCTAATGGCTGAGTGATATTGCATTGTATATATATATATATATATATATATATATATATATATATATACACACACACACACACATATATATATACACCACATCTTCTTTATCCATTCATATTTCGATGGACACTGAGGCTCCTTCCATAGTTTGGCCACTATGGACATTGCTGCTATAAACATTGGGGTGCATATATCTTGGCTTTTAACTGCATCTGTATCTTTGGGGTAAATCCCCAGTAGTAGAGGAATATTGAAAAAGAAAACCAGAGCCGGGGGGCATCACAATGCTGTATTTCAAGTTGTACTACAAAACTGTGATCATCAAGGCAGTGTGGTACTGGCACAAAAACAGACACATAGATTAATGGAACAGAATAGAGAACCCAGAAATAAGCCCTCAACTCTATGGCCAACTAATATTCAACAAAGCAGAAAAGACTATCGACTGGAAAAAAGACAATCTCTTCAATAAATGGTGCTGGGAAAATTGGACAGCCACGTGCAGAAGAATGAAACTAGACCATTCTCTTACACCATACACAAAGATAAACTCAAAATGGATGAAAGATCTACATGTGAGACAAGAATTCATCAAAATCCTAGAGGAGAACACAGGCAACACCCTTTTTGAACATCGCCACAGCAACTTCTTGCAAGATAATCCTACCAATTTAAAGGAACATAAGCAATATCCTCTTGTGGGCAAGTTCACTTTATTCTTTTTCTCAAAAAAGCATTCATTCAGTAGTTTTATGGAACTCAAAGTAAAACAAAAGAATAAATTTTAGCTGGGGGTTTGGATTGACTGAAAGACCAAACACAGACATTACTTCAGTAAATCAAGTTAGGTTTACTTTTTGAAAGGATCCTTAAGGAGGTTAGTGCTGTCAGAATACATAGCGTGTTTTCCAGGACAGATGGATGGGCAAATTTCTACACCCTAAGATCCTGCACAGTTACAGATGATAACATCTTAATAAATGAGGGTCATATCAGCCTTCATGAAGCTCAGCTGCTCTGCTCCCTTAGTCTGCATAGGCCAGAGCAGGCCTGAGCATAGGCTAGCCCGAATACATGCCTGAGGTCATCAAACTTATTATTATTATTTTTTTCATCAAACTTATTATTATACAATATATTATTACTAGGTACAGTTTCACATAGTCCATTTAGACATCTCCCTCAGCCTCCATGTCAGCCAGCGACGTGACAGTTCAGTCCAGGTATGTTCCAGAACTCAATACAGTGGAAAAAAGGGTGATTTGCTCTGACATCTCCAAGAGCCAGACCAACAGGATCTTAGACTGCCTGTAGGGTTTTATCTCCTATACACATATAGGTATAATATCTGCTATTTCCTTTCCTTAAAACTTTGAAATATCTTCCTGAACTTATGCTTCTGTAATAACTTCTTCTGTCTATGGCTTTCATACATGGCTCGTGATGTTTCCCCATCATATTTTTTTTTTTTTGGTTAATGATATTGTATTTAATAAATTTCTAGTAAAAAACAAAAAGGTGGTCCATATAATGAGTTCTTTGATATTTAAAAAATATATTATCAATATTCGTAAAGATCAAGCTTGTTAACTATCTTGTTCAACTCTTCTGTGAGCTTTCTAGTTTTTAACTTTCTTTATCATTTACTGAGGGAAGTATGTTAAAATTGTCATTGTGGATTTTTAAATTTCTTTTTGTAGTTCTGTCATTTTATATTCTATAAATTTTAAGGCTATATCATTAAATATTGTTAAGTGTTATTTAAAACTGTTATGACTTCATGTTGAATTGTTCCTTTTATCATTGTGTAATGATCCTCCCTATCCCTAATGGAGCTCTTTGCCTTAATGTCTATGTTATCTCTTATTTATATGGAAAGACCAAGTTTCTTTGGTCTAATATTCATCCAATTTATATTCTCTTCAAAAAATCCTTTTGTTTTATGCATCTTCTGTCAATAGCATATATTTGTAGGATGTTCAGTCCCATCCGACCACTAGCAATTTATTTGGTGTTGAGGTGAGATGGGGAAGGAGGCACATTCTTTCCCTCGTAGGGCAGAGCCTAGTTAGGAACCCAGTGATAGAAACAGCAGGTCATGTGAGAACCAGCCCAGACTTCATATTTTTGATGTTTGGAAAAGGACATTCTGCAATCATTCTTAGCCCTCCATGGTGACTGCTTTTTCCTTCACTGATCCAAAAACAGTTAATTCCAAAAAGACTCTTTGAAGTCTTCTCACATGGAGCCAGTAATGGAGAGGTTGAGAGACAGGAGAAATAGGGAAATGCCATCCAGGCTGAGAGAAGTTCTCTAGCTGACTGGCATCAAACACCTCATCCCTGATGAAAAGTAAAACTGAAGTAAAACACAGGGCTTTGTCTTCACTCAAAAATTAGCTCCATGCCCTACTGCTTTGTGTCTGAGTTCTTTTGTGTTACCAAAGAGAAAAGAACAATTCATTGAAACTCCTCAATCAGGGACGCCTGGGTGGCTCAGAAGTTGAGCATCTGCCTTTGGCTCAGGGAGTGATCACGGAGTGCCAGGATTGAATCCCACATCGGACTTACTGCATGAAGCCTGCTTCTTCCTCTGCCTGGGTCTCTGCCTCTCTCTCTTTCTCAGTCTCTGACTCAAAACAAATAAACAAATAAAAAAAAGAAAGAAAGAAACTCCTCTTAAACAAATAAACAAATAAAAAAAAAGAAAGAAAAACTCCTCAATCATTGTTCTGTAGAATTTCCACTGAGGTAGAGGAAAGGGCTTCTAAACTTTTGGTGCCATTTTTTATTCAAGGCAAAAAAATCCAAAAAACAAAAACAAAACACACACAAACACACCTCAATTTTTAAAAAGTTTTTAAATTTCAGTTAGTTAGCATACAGTGTTATATTAATTTCAGATGTACAATACAAAGATTCAACACTTGCTTACATCACTCTGTGCTCATCACAAGCACACTCCTTAATCTCCATCACCTGTCTAGCCCATCTCAACCCTCTCACTCACCTCCCCTCTGATAACCATCAGTTTGTTCTCTATAATTAAGAGTCTGGTTTTTGTTTGTCTCTCTCTCTTTTTTACCCTTTTGTGCATTTGTTTTGTTTCTTAAATTCCAATATAAGTGAAATCATAGGGTAATTGTCTTTTTCTGACTGACTTATTTCACTTAGCATAATACTCTCCAGCTCTATCCATGTCGATGCAAATGGCAAGATTTCATTCTTTTTTATGGCTGAGTAATATTCCATTGTATACATTGTATATACTTATACAGTGAAATATTTTATATGTATATATGCATATATGTGTATATGTGTGTGCATGTATACATACCATATCTTTTTTATCCATTCATTAATTGATGGATACCTGGGCTGTTTCCATAATTTGACTGCTGTAGATAATGTTTCTATAAATATCAGGGTACATGTATCCCTTTGAACTAGTATTTTTGTATTCTTTGAGTGTAATTGCTGGATTGTAGGGTAGTTCTATTTTTAACTTTTTTAGGGAACCTATATACTGTTTTCAAGAGTGGCTGCACCGGTTTTCATTCCCATTAACAGTGCAAGAGTGTTTCCCACTCTCCACAGCCTTACCAACACCTGTTGTTTCTTGTATTGTTGATTTTAGCCACTTTGACAGGTGTAAGGTGATATCTCATTGTAGTTTTGATTTGCATTGCCTGATGATGAGTGATGCTGAGCATCTTTTCATGTGTCTGTTGGCCATCTGGATGTCTTCTTTGGAGAAATGTCTATTCATGTCTTCTGTCCACTTTTTTAATTGGATTATTTGTTTCTTGGATGTTGAGTTCTATAAGCTCTTTATATATTTTGTATACTAATCCTTTATCAGATATGTCATTTGCAAATATCTTCACTCATTCTGTAGGTTGCATTTTAGTTTTATTGTTTCCTTCACTGTGCAGAAGCTTTTTATTTTGATATAGTCCCGATTGTTTATTTTTTATTTTGTTTATCTTACCTCAGGAGACATATCTAGAAAGAAGTTGCTGCAGCCAATGTCAAAGTCGTTACTGCCTGTAAAGACACGTCAATTTTAAGAGTAGGTAGGCAACAGGAAAAACAGCTTGTGTATACTTTTGGGAAGAGAGAGGCAGTCACACACATTCTACATGTTCCCTCTTTTCCTTTTTTTTTTTTTTTTTTAGGGTGGGAACGTTTTTCCAATTTTATTTTATTTTTATTTTTTTAATTAATTTTTTATTGATGTTCAATTTACCAACGTACAGAATAACACCCAGTGCTCATCCGTCAAGTGTGCCCCTCAGTGCCCGTCACCCATTCATCCCCACCCCCCGCCCTCCTCCCCTTCCACCACCCCTAGTTCATTTCCCAGAGTTAGGAGTCTTTATGTTCTGTCTCCCTTTCTGATATCTCCCACACATTTCTTCTCCCTTCCCTTATATTCCCTTTCACTGTTATTTATATTCCCCAAATGAATGAGAACATACACTGTTTGTCCTTCTCCGATTGACTTACTTCACTCAGCATAATACCCTCCAGTTCCATCCACGTTGAAGCAAATGGTGAGTATTTGTCATTTCTAATGGCTGAGTAATATTCCATTGTATACATAAACCACATCTTCTTTATCCATTCATCTTTCGATGGACACCAAGGCTCCTTCCACAGTTTGGCTATTGTGGCCATTGCTGATAGAAACATCGGGGTGCAGGTGTCCCGGCGTTTCATTGCATCTGAATCTTTGGGGTAAATCCCCAACAGTGCAATTGCTGGGTCGTAGGGCAGGTCTATTTTTAACTATTTGAGGAACCTCCACACAGTTTTCCAGAGTGGCTGCACCAGTTCATATTCCCACCAACAGTGTAATAGGGTTCCCTTTTCTCCACATCTTCTCCAGCATTAGTTGTTTCCTGCCTTGTTAATTTTCCCCATTCTCACTGGTGTGAGGTGGTATCTCATTGTGGTTTTGATTTGTATTTCCCTGATGGCAAGTGATGCAGAGCATTTTCTCATGTGCATGTTGGCCATGTCTATGTCTTCCTCTGTGAGATTTCTGTTCATGTCTTTTGCCCATTTCATGATTGGATTGTTTGTTTCTTTGCTGTTGAGTTTAATAGTTCTTTATAGATCTTGGAAACTAGCCCTGTATCTGAAATGTCATTTGCAAATATCTTCTCCCATTCTGAAGATTGTCTTTTAGTTTTGTTGACTGTATCCTTTGCTGTGCAAAAGCTTCTTATCTTGATGAAGTCCCAATAGTTCATTTTTGCTTTTGTTTCTTTCACCTTCATGGATGTATCTTGCAAGAAGTTACTGTAGCCAAGTTCAAAAAGGGAGTTCCCTGTGTTCTCCTCTAGGATTTTGATGGAATCTTGTCTCACATTTAGATCTTTCATCCATTTTGAGTTTATCTTTGTGTATGGTGAAAGAGAGTGGTCTAGTTTCATTCTTCTGCATGGGGATGTCCAATTTTCCCAGCACCATTTATTGAAGATACTTTCTTCCAATGGATAGTCTTTCCTCCTTTATCGAATATTAGTTGACCATAAAGTTCAGGGTCCACTTCTGGGTTCTCTATTCTGTTCCATTGATCTATGTGTCTGTTTTTGTGTCAGTACCACACTGTCTTGATGACCACAGCTTTGTAGTACAACCTGAAATCTGGCATTATGATGCCCCCAGCTATGGTTTTCTTTTTAAAATTCCCCTGGCTATTCGGGGTCTTTTCTGATTCCACACAAATCTTAAAATAATTTGTTCTAACTCTGAAGAAAGTCCATGGTATTTTGATAGGGATTGCATTAAACGTGTAAATTGCCCTGGGTAACATTGACATTTTCACAATATTAATTCTGCCAATCCATGAGCATGGAATATTTTTCCATCTCTTTGTGTCTTCCTCAATTTCTTTCAGGAGCGCTCTATAGTTATTAGGGCATAGATCTTTTACCTCTTTGGTTAGGTTTATTCCTAGGTATCTTACGCTTTTGGATGCAATTGTAAATGGGACTAACTCCTTAATTTCTCTTTCTTCAGTCTCATTGTTAGTGTATAGAAATGCCATTGATTTCTGGGCATTGATTTTGTATCCTGCCACCAAATTGCTGTATGAGTTCTAGCAATCTTGGGGTGGAGGCTTTTGGGTTTTCTATGTAGAGTATCATGTCATCGGCGAAGAGGGAGAGTTTGACTTCTTCTTTGCCAATTTGAATGCCTTTAATGTCTTTTTGTTGTCTGATTGCTGAGGCGAGAACTTCCAGTACTATGTTGAATAGCAGTGGTGAGAGTGGACATCCCTGTCTTGTTCCTGGTCTTAGGGGAAAGGCTTCCAGTGCTTCCCCATTGAGAATGATATTTGCTGTGGGCTTTTCGTAGATGGCTTTTAAGATGTTGAGGAATGTTCCCTCTATCCCTACACTCTGAAGAGTTTTGATCAGGAATGGATGCTGTATTTTGTCAAATGCTTTCTCTGCATCTACTGAGAGGATCATATGGTTCTTGGTTTTTCTCTTGCTGATATGATGAATCACACTGATTGTTTTACGAGTGTTGAACCAGCCTTGTGTCCTGGGGATAAATCCTACTTGGTCATGGTGAATAATTTTCTTAATGTACTGTTGGATCCTATTGGCTAGTATCTTGTTGAGAATTTTTGCATCCATGTTCATCAGGGATATTGGTCTATAATTCTACTTTTCGGTGGGGTCTTTGTCTGGTTTTGGAATTAAGGTAATGCTGGCCTCATAGAACGAATTTAGAAGTACTCCATCTCTTTCTATCTTTCCAAACAGCTTTAGTAGAATAGGTATGATTTCTTCTTTAAACGTTTGATAGAATTCCCCTGGGAAGCCATCTGGCCCTGGACTTTTGTGTCTTGGGAGGTTTTTGATGACTGCTTCAATTTCCTCCCTGGTTATTGGCCTGTTCAGGTTTTCTATTTCTTCCTGTTCCAGTTTTGGTAGTTTGTGGCTTTCCAGGAATGCATCCATTTCTTCTAGATTGCCTAATTTATTGGCGTATAGCTGTTCATAATATGTTTTTAAAATCGTTTGTATTTCCTTGGTGTTGGTAGTGATCTCTCCTTTCTCATTCATGATTTTATTAATTTGAGTCTTCTCTCTCTTCTTTTTAATAAGGTTGGCTAATGGTTTATCTATCTTATTAATTCTTTCAAAGAACCAACTCCTGGTTCTGTTGATCTGTTCCACAGTTCTTCTGGTCTCGATTTCGTTGAGTTCTGCTCGAATTTTAATTAACTCTCTTCTTCTGCTGGGTGTAGGGTCCATCTGCTGTTTTTTCTCTAGCTCCTTTATGTGTAAGGTTAGCTTTTGTATTTGAGTTCTTTCCAGTTTTTGAATGGAGGCTTGTATTGTGATGTATTTCCCCCTCAGGACTGTTTTTGCTGCATCCCAAAGATTTTGAATGGTTGTATCTTCATTCTCATTAGTTTCCATGAATCTTTTTAATTCTTCCTTAATTTCCTGGTTGACCCTTTCATCTTTTAGCAGGATGGTCCTTAACCTCCACGTGTTTGAGGTCCTTCCAAACTTCTTGTTGTGATTTAGTTCTAATTTCAAGGCATTATGGTCTGAGAGTATGCAGGGGACGATCCCAATCTTTTGGTATCAGTTCAGACCTGATTTGTGACCCAGTATGTGGTCTATTCTGAAGAAAGTTCCATGTGCACTTGAGAAGAATGTGTATTCAGTTGAGTTTGGATGTAAAGTTCTGTAGATATCTGTGAAATCCATCTGGTCCAGTGTATCATTTAAAGCTCTCGTTTCTTTGGAGATGTTGTGCTTAGAAGACCTATCGAGGGTAGAAAGAGCTAGATTGAAGTCACCAAGTATAAGTGTATTATTATCTAAGTATTTCTTCACTTTGGTAATTAATTGGTTTAAATATTTGGCAGATCCCACATTCAGGGCATATATATTGAGGATTGTTAAGTCCTCTTGTTGGATAGATCCTTTGAGTATGAGATAGTGTCCTCTTCATCTCTCACTACAGTCTTCTGGGTAAATTTTAGTTTATCTGATATAAGGATGGCAACCCCTGCTTTCTTTTGAGGACCATTTGAATGGTAAATGGTTCTCCAGCCTTTTATTTTCAGGTTGTAGGTGTCCTTCTGTCTAAAATGAGTCTCTTGTAGACAGCAAATAGATGGATCCTGCTTTTTTATCCAGTCTGAAACCCTGCGCCTTTTGATGGGGTCATTAAGCCTGTTCACGTTCAGAGTTACTATTGACAGATATGAGTTTAGTGTCATCATGATATCTATTCAGTCCTTGTTTTTGTGGATTGTTCCACTGAAATTCTTCTTTAAAGGGGAATTTTAAGAGTCCCCCTTAAAATTTCTTGCAGAGCTGGTTTGGAGGTCACATATTCTTTCAGTTCCTGCCTGTCTTGGAAGCTCTTTATCTCTCCTTCCATTTTGAATGAGAGCCTTGCTGGATAAAGTATTCTTGGTTGCATGTTCTTCTCATTTAGGACCCTGAATATATCCTGCCAGCCCTTTCTGGCCTGCCAGGTCTCTGTGGAGAGGTCTGCTGTTACCCTAATATTCCTCCCCATAAAAGTCAGGGATTTCTTGTCTCTTGCTGCTTTAAGGATCTTCTCTTTATCTTTGGAATTTGCAAGCTTCACTATTAAATGTCAAGGTGTTGAATGGTTTTTATTGATTTTAGGGGGGAATCTATTTCCTGGATCTGAATGCCTGTTTCCCTTCCCAGATTAGGAAAGTTTTCAGCTAGGATTTGTTCAAATACATATTCTGGCCCTCTGTCCCTTTCGGTGCCCTTGGGAATCCCAATTAAACGTAGGTTTTTCTTCCTCAGGCTGTCGTTTATTTCCCTTAATATGTCTTCATGGTCTTTTAATTGTCTGTCTCTTTTTTCCTCAGTTTCTCTCTTTGCCATCAACTTGTCTTCTTTTTTTTTAAGTTTTTTTTTTAAGGTTTTTTTTATTTATTTATTTTTTTTATGATAGAGAGAGACAGAGAGGCAGAGACACAGGCAGAGGGAGAAGCAGGCTCCATGCACCGGGAGCCCGACGTGGGACTCGACCCGGGTCTCCAGGATCGTGCCCTGGGCCAAAGGCAGGCACCAAACCGCTGCGCCACCCAGGGATCCCCCCTCAACTTGTCGTCTATGTTACTCACTCGTTCTTCCACCTCGTTAACCCTCGTCGTTAGGACTTCCAGTTTGGATTGCATCTCATTCAATTGACTTTTAATTTCTGCCTGATTGGATCTAAATTCTGCAGCCATGAAGTCTCTTGAGTCCTTTATGCTTTTTTCTAGAGCCCCCAGTAGCTGTATAATAGTGCTTCTGAATTGGCTTTCTGACATTGAATTGTAATCCAGATTTTGTAACTCTGTGGGAGAGAGGACTGTTTCTGATTCTTTCTTTTGACGTGAGGTTTTTCTTCTAGTCATTTTGCTCAGTGCCGAGTGGCCAAAAACAAGTTGTATTGGGAAAAGGAGAAAAAGAGAGGAGAGAAAGAAGGAAAGAAAAGAGAAAAAGAAAAAAGGAAGAAAAAAAGAATAAAAGAGAAGAAAAAGAGAAAGAAAAAGAAAGAAAGGGAAAAAAGGGTGGGGGAAGCAAAAGAAATAAAAAAGAAAACAAACAAAAAAACCACGGGGGAGTATCTTCCGGTTCTGTATACTTTAAGTCCCTTGACTTCCCCTGGAACTGGTCCGTCTCGCTGGTCTTCTGGGGGAGGGGCCTGCTGTGCTGATTCTCAGGTGTTAGCAGCTGGGAGAGCTGCTCTGCCCCTGCCTGGTGCAGGGCTCCGTGGGGGTCGTTTACCCCGTGAGGCCCCAGGAGGAACAAGCGCAGTGGCGGGGGCAGCTCTGGGACCCTGGATTCAGCTCCCGCAGTAGCTCCGGGGCTCTCCGTCTGCAGGGCCTGGAGGCTCCGGGGCAGGGCCGCTGATCTGCTCAGCTCGGGCAGGAGCGTCCTTGCTGTCCTGGGCCCTCCCGGCCTCTGCCTGTCCCGGGGGAGGCCGGATCCTGGGCTGTGTCCCGGCGCCCTGTGCTCCGGGGCCTGCGCTGTTGGATTCGCGCTCCCGCCCCGCAGCCCCCTCCGCGGAGCCGCCGCCCGAGCCCCTCCGAGCTGCTCCGGGTCCCGCCGTGCGCGCTGCAGCCCTTAGGGAGCTCGGCGCATCTCCCGGGGCGCAGGTGCCTGTTAGTGTCCCAGGGAGCCCGAGGGCATCCCCGCCCTCCTGGGTCCTGCTCCAACTCCCTGGGGGCTCCTTTCCACCCGGGAAGGTTGGTGCAGCTCCTGCTCCTCCGGGACGGGGCTCCCCTGTCCTGGGGACACTCACCCCGGCCTCAGCCCGGCTCCTCGCGGGGCCCCTCCCCCTTGGAGGCCTTTTGTGTCTTTATTTCTTTTTTCCCGTCTTCCTACCTTGATAGAAGCGCGAACTCTTCTCCCTGTAGCGTTCCAGCTGGTCTCTCTTTAAATCTCAGGCCGAATTCGTAGATTTTCAGGATGATTTGAAGGTTATCTAGGTACTTTGGTGGGGACAGGGGACTTGGGGACCCTACTCTTCCGCCGTCTTGCCCCTCCTCCCCTCTTTTCCTTTCTGCATTTTTCCTCCTTCTCTTGCTGCCACACTTCCCTCATCTTTCTGTTTTAATCCCATGGGCTTCCTGACCAACACCCCAGGACTTTTTTCACTGTATCTGAGTTGTTCCTTGATAGTATAGAAAGAAAAGGAAATCCACGACATGATTCAAGTAGGATGTTAATGCTTTAAGTATGTTGTCTTATTTAATCCCCCCACCAATCTATGGGTTAGGTTATCGTTTTACAAAAGAAGAAAAAATACACATAAGGCATAAGCAACTTCCTGAGATTATGCTGCAAATAAGTTACTAAGCAGGGACTGGAAACAAGGTCCATGCTTGTCTCATTACATCATGTTATCCCCTTAAATTCCCTTCCATATAGTCCTTGTCAGTTTGCTATTCTGCACTAGGACTCTCATACCTCACACACATACTATTCTTTCTCCATCCCATGTATCAAAACTATGTCCTATTCTTTCAAGATCATGCAGAATGATGATGGCTAATAATAACTTCAAGGGTGGGTTACCTCATACAGCTCAGATAACCGAAGTCTCCTGGAAACCTGTACTCTGAAGGTACAAATTAGATATAATAGTAAACTGAGGGAGATATTTTTGGTAGAAATCTTTCAGAGACATTGATACTTCTATGTCTAGAAGCTTGATTGAGTAAATTAAGTTATATGCAGGATCCTTTTTTTTGTCTTCTAAAAAATGTATTATAACATCTTTCCTCTCCACTTGGCTACAACAAAATCTAAGATTACACAAGCACACCCACCTCAATCTCCCATCTCCCTCCCTAACCCACCCCCCCAGCTGAGGTGGTAAGATATATATGCACATTCTTTTCTTCCCACATTTAACAAATTCTGAAATATAATATGCATAGAAAAGTACAGAGATCAATATCATGAGAATACTGTACTTACCACATAGTTTTGTCAAACTTTAGTACTTGTCATATTTGCTTCTCATATTTTTTTAAGGAATTAGATATTTTAGATGTGTTTGAAGGACCCAGGGTGCCCTTTCCGATCCTCTCCCCTATATCCTTACTCAGAAGTTACTTTTTCTGAAATTATTATTCTGAAATTTTCATTCCTATGCATCTTTTTATATTTTTACCACATACATTCATTTTTACAAACAATAAATATTTTAGAGTGCATTCTTAAGCTTCATATAAATAGTGTCATACAGCCTTCTAGAACTTATTTATTTCCCCTCAAAGTTATGTTTCTGAGAGGTATCCAAGTGGATATGTATAGCCATGGTTCATTCATTCATTTTTTATTTCTGAATATATTCTGTTATATGAATATATCACAATTTATTTACTCGCCCATTGATGGACATTTTGTTTCTAATATTTTGTTATGATAAACTATTCTGCTATGAACATTTTTGTTCATGTCTTCCTGTGCACATGTGTGAGTTTCTCTAACAGTCCAGTTTTGTTAGCCTGAATTTACCTCTTCTTAACTGAATGACACTAAGCAATAAATATATGACTCTAAGAAATTGTTTTCAGATGCCTTCAATTTGTAGATGATCTGGCTATCTTCCTTTCAGGAATGCTGCCTTTTTTTTTTATAACCAGAATAACATTTTGAGAGATCTTTTCCAGGAAGTCCAGAGTGTTAGGCATTAATTTACTGAAAGTGTTGTTTAGTGTATTAATTTACTATTACATTCAATTACTTTATTAGGGATAATCCAAAAGATGCAAGATCCACAATATGGATATCCATATAATATCTAGCTTGGGAGAATTAGAATATGTGGTCATTGAGAGCTATAAATCTATGAGATACAACAATTAGCTTGAAAGGTAGATAGCATAGAAGAAAGGAAGGATGGAAGAAAGGAAGGAAGGAAGAAAGGAGAGAAGGAAGGAGGTGCATTAGTCAGGCTGAGCTAGGTTGCACAATAAATAGACCTTGTACAGTGGTTAAACATAATAGAACTTTATTTCTCTGTCATACAATAACACTCCAAGATGATTCCTGGTCAGCAAGAGTTGTAGTTTGCTTCCTGCAGTCATTTTTCATAGTTCAAGGTTGCCTGCTGCTTTACCATTTTTTAAATATGGCCTCCAAAGTTGAAATATCCTGGGGACTGAGTGCTACATTGTGCCTAGAACTAGAGATGGAAAAAAGAGGAATTGTGTTGTTGCCCAAGTGGTGCCTGATGTAGGCAGGCACCCTCCTCTGGATGCTCTGTACCCCTCTACCTGCAGGACACAGCGTCTGGGTCATGGGCATCAACAAAACAAATCAGGACAGTAGAGTCCTTTCCCAGGATTTTTGTAACAGGAGCTTGTTCCTCTGATCTTTTTTTCTAAAGTGAGATGGTGGAGGTATGCATCAGTCAGTAACCACTTTCCCTGCTACCCGGAGAAAACTTGCCTGCAGAGATGAGAGGCAGACAGAGAGTTCTCGTGATGTCAAGTCTCTCAGTTCTATAGTTCTAGTGCCTGTGATTTTCAGAACCACTCTAATTCTTCTAGAATTAGAAGAATTCTAATTCTTTTCATTCTTTGACCTACCCACCATCCACATAAAAAATCCCCTAATTAAACCATTTCAGCCTAATTTACGTTGAGTTTCTGCCACTTGCAACTGAAATGTACCTGACAGTATAGAAACTAATAGGTAAACATAAAGCATTGCTTCTTATAGACCTTGAAATCTAGAACCAGATGACCTGAGGTACTTTGTAGAACAGGGAGGATCTCTACCCAACGCCAAATGTCCAAGACTCCCAAGGGTCAGACAATAACAAACTCTGGAAAATATAAGATTTCCCCCTTTTCAAGTGGTATTGGGAGTTTGAGACACAGTGCTTAAAAGAGGCTAGAGAAATGACTGGGAATCTTTCTCAGCCCCTCCTCAAACTTCTCTGCTTTCCCTTCTCCCCTCAAGCCTGATGCAAGGTTTCCAGGCCCCATCCACTGTAAAGCACCTTACTGAGATGCTGCTGAGGAGAGCGGGCAGGTTAACTTTGTTCAAAACTCTTCTGTCAGCATGTCCCAAGGGAGAAGACTAACTAAAACCTTTAAACCAAGGCCTTAGGGGTGAGCAGAGCTCTCAGCCCTGCTATAAGAAAAAAAAAACAAAGTAGGGCCCGGATGGATCCACATTCAAGAATTATGTCTCAACAAGATTTCTGGCATGGATCCCATCTGTCTAATGGGATCTCCAGAAAGACAGCCAAGTCAGATCTTAAAAGAGTTATATGGTGCTCATCCACTGGGCAGTGCCTGGGCAGGAGTACAAATGAAAGTCCACATGTTTATGTCCATACATTTCTGTTATAAATCAAGCTAACTATTCAACAAATTATATTCTACACTCTTATCTTACTGAATGTACTTTCATAATGACCTAGAAATTCAAGTTTACATGTAGAACTCTCAAACTTTTGGAGTTCCTTTCCAGAATATGGCAGTGTGGGAATGGTCAGACCCTGGAACCCCAGCCTGTGGCCTGCCCACTTCCCTTTTCACATCAGCCTATCCTGGCACCAAAAGTAGGTCAACATATGCAAAGGTGGCAACTGCATTGTGTATATCCAAGATCCATCTACACACCCTGATCCCCAAAAACAGTGGTCTCAGGAAGAGAGGCCCATGGGGGCTTTGAAAATGGGCTCCAGATTATTGGGACGGGGAATTCTAAATCCCAAGTGTCTGAAAGATGGCCTACAATGAGGAGTGCAGGTTCCAGGTGAACACATCTTTTGGCCCTGCAACTTGTTACCCAGAAGAGGACATAGTCAGAAGAGTGCTAGAGGGCTCCAGGGCAGAGTGTATGGACCTTGTCAGGTCTAGGAGCCTCATTCCAGGGTCTAGCATCCTGGGAGCTGTTCTAACTCCAGCAAAGCAACTTCTTTGGGTTCAGTGGGCAATCCTAGTGGGTTTTAAATAAAAGCCCTTGTGCGATGCCTGGGTGGCTCAATAGCTGAGTGTCTGCCTTCGGCTCAGGGTGTGATCCCAGGACCTGGGATTGAGTTCCGCATTGGGCTCCCTGTGGGGAGCCTGCTTCTCCCTCTGCCTATGTCTCTGCCTCTGTGTGTGTGTCTCTCATGAATAAATAAATAAATCTTAAAAAAAAAAAAAAGCCCTTGTAGTTTGAACCAGTTGGTAGGTCTCTGTCACCTGCAGCTGAAAGAATCCTCTTCCTCTTTAATAAACTTTCAATGCTGAAGTATCTCAAACAAGTGGTCTATAAGCCGCTGCTTCCATTTCCACTTTTTAAAGCACTCATTCTTACCATGACTTGTCAAAGTGTACCTTCTTCCTCCAGTACTGTAGTAAACTGTACTTGAAAAAATCACACATCCAATGGCCTTTCCTACACCCCCAATTAAGCTGTCTACTCTACAGCATTGAGTATATTAAAAATTCCCTTCTCCTTGAAAACTCCTCTTCTCTTAACTCTGGGATAATAAACAAGCTGATCTTCCTCCCTGGGCTGAAACTACAGTTGACCCTCTAAACAACATGGAGTTAGACACACCGCCCCCGGTGCAGTCAAAAATCCATGTAAAACTTTCAAATCTCCCAAAACGTGACCAGAGCCTTATCAATGACATAAGAAGTCTATTGAAACAAATTTTGCATGTGTATTATATGATGTATCTTTACAATAAAGTAAGCTAGAAAAAGGAAAATGTTATTAAGAAAATCATAAGGGGGTGCTTGGGTGGCTTAGTTGATTAAACATCTGCTTTCAGCTCAGGTCCTGATCTCAGGGGCCTGAGATTGAGCCCTGTGTTGGGCTCCCTGCTCAGCAGGCAGTTTGCGTCTCCTTCTGCCTCTGCCACCCCCTTCCCGCTGCTTGTGCTCTCCCTCTTTCAAATAAATAAAGTTTTTTTTAAAAAAAAGAAAGAATAAGGAAGAGAAAATATATTTACAGTACTGTACTGTAAAAAAATCCCATATTAGTAAACCTGCACAGTTCAAGGGTCGACTATACTTCCAATGGAAGCACAATGATGCTCTCTCCTCTTGAGGAACTCATTCATCCTTGTTCCTCAAGGTAGGAACACCTTATCACCTCCCTATAGATGAGTCCCAAAGTTCTATCTCTGATCTCAACCTTAGTTTCAAGCTGCAATTTCATATTTTGACTTACATTTCGGTTTTCAAATTCAGTAACACACCTAAAACTGCAATAACTGTCTTTTGTCACTGGGTCTCCCTGCTTCTGTTTATTTCTGTCAGTTTTGTCTGTGATTTATTCTCCTCGTTCCCAGATTTCAAACCAGGATTATCTAAGACTCATTCTCTTTTTCCTGCCATAAAGTCCTATTGATTCTTTATGAGATGTTTCCTATTCAACCTTTGCTTTTTGTCCCTCTTCTAACTGTTCTGCTTCTAGTTCCTGTTCTGCACTGGCTTACCTTCCTTCTTTTACCACAATAATCCTGCTAAAGTAGTATTTTTTTTGCATGACCTTTTTTTTTTTTTTTTTTTCTGCTCAATAACTTTCAATGGATTTCTCTGGCCTGAGCAAAATTTCAAACTCCTATGTCCTGACACACCATACTCTGCAAGATGAAGGCTCAATTTCAATTTTCAGTGTTTTCTTCCACATGGCTTCAAAATAAACTCTCCAACCCATCTGGGCCTATATTGCTATGGTCCCTGAACACAAATTCTGCCTTCATCCCTTCTCTGCTCTCTGACTTGAAAGGCCAGCACCTCCTCTTCTCCCAGTCCAGTTCTTCTGTGAAACCTCTCCTACTTCAGCTCCATGTTTCTTTCTTCCTCTCTGGACTCTCATCTACCCTATTTGTTTGACACATTCATTCATCGTCTTGAGCTGTTGCATACATTGGTTCATCATAAAGTTCTCTTATAAATCAGATCTTAATCTGTATGAAAACAGAATCCATATCTCCCAGTTTGGTTTTCTATTTCCTCCCCCATTACCATACACCCAGCGCTAAATACAATAGGTACGTAAATTTAACTCTCTTTTTTATTCTAAAATAAAGCTCTGTACTTTATATTTGGTCTGTTTTGCCATATATAGCTGGTATTGTGGATGTTAAAGATGTGGGTAAAAAAATAACTAAATTCTCATAAAAGTTCCACTTTATGTGTACCAATAATACCAATAAATGCCCCCTCTACCTCCTACCATTGTCTTTACTTTTGAGGCATGGATTACTTTCCTTTTTAGAAAATACTATCCCACTCCAATAAAAGTTCTATTCACAAATCCCTCTTACTTTCACTCTTTTCTGCATGTACCCTTAGGTCCTAGCAGATCTATTTTTGAAGTTCAAAGAGAAAAGAATCAGCAGACTCAAATGTGTATAACGAAAGACCGCATAGTAGTATCCTTCTTTTTATTGAAAAGGAATCATTTCTATTCTAACGCAAACAATGTATATTTTACATCATAAAGCAAGATATAATTTACATATTACATTTCTTATGAGATCTTTATACCCTAAGTGTCATTCCCTTTTTTATTCAATTACCTCTTATGCTTTGACTTAACCTGCAAGTATCCTACAAATCAGCATCTTATTTGGGGAGGGATTGGGGTGACAGACAGTTTGCATGTATTCATCTGCATCTGGGTATAATGAAGGTGAGGAATAGGGGATATGCCTTGGAACTTTGTTGGCCTGAGGCCCTCTGTTGAGACTTGGCATAGAAGCCAAAAGTCTACTCCTCTAAATCATATATCAAACTTCTACTTTAAAAAAATCAATAATAAATGAACAATACTGAGTGCTTGTCTCATGTGTATATTTGATCAGGTGCTTAGATAATAAATGTTTGTGGTGTTGTTTAGCAATGAAAATTCCTATGGCTGACCAGCGCTGGCTACTCTCTGATTTTCCCAGACATTGCTTCCCATGCATCTGTGGCAAAATTGCCCAGTTTCATGTAGTGCTTAGGTTTTGGGTTCAGTCTTTTCTGTTCACTCCTGAAAACGGATGTCAGGATGAAAGCTTCAAATGATTTTGTTTTATATGACCTTCTATCCCTTTCCTCCATCTTTGAAAATTCCTCCTTCCTAGCAACATCTTGTCATGTATGATTTCTGTTCCCTGCACCATAACCCAAACTCACTTTTAGCTATTCTCCTGGAAGTCCAAACTCCAAAAGTTCACCAATTCCTTAGATTGCACTCATTTTATGAAGAACATTTTAATCTGTTAGACTACACTGTTCCTTTGAATCTGGATAATCCACAGCAGCTAGTAGGACAAAAGAATTAGTCAAAGGACTCCTTAGGAAGCAAGTAATATGTGGTGTTCAGCCAGCCTACATAAAACATTGGTAAGAAATATTTTAATAGTATGTTAAAAGAAGAGAGAATCAGTGGATGAAAGCAAAATGCATAAGATGGGCTTTCTTCTTGTTATTAAAAGAAGTACAGATTCAACATTTAAAATACATTTTCAGAATGGTGGCTGTTTGGCTGAAAAAATACCACCGTTATCTCAACTTGATAGGCCAAGGGGGGGAACACAGGTGTGCTGAAAGTGCATCTTAAACTCAACAGTCCTTGCCTGTCACTCAGAGTTGGCATATTTGGCCAAAATCAATCTAAAGCTTTTTAATTACTGATAATTAAGTTCTTAGAACCAACCTGGACAGGATTAAAATATGTCAAAAATAGTCTGTTCTGTGTATCTTAAATTATTCTTTGGTCAAGTGATGTGATTTTTGAGAAGTCTGTAAATATAAACCTATTTCTCATTTCCAAATACAAGGCTATAAGTATTTACAGCAAGGTAACATTTCCTTGCTAGAAAACAAGGCCTCCAGGTAACGTATCCTTCCATTAATGTTGTATTCTTTTATAGTCCCTTTCCTCCCATGGCTACAAAGTGCTGCACAAACAGAGAATACAGGTAAAGAATGAAGGAGCAAATGAATAGAGCCTCACAACACCCCTGTGAGGTAGGTAAGTATTGTTAAACCCATTTTACAAAAAGGTAAACTGAGGCACAGCATGGTGGTGTGGTTTGGTCTAGTCCACCTGACAAGTTACAAAAGCACAGCTGGAGACAAAAAGAAAGAAACAAAGACAGGTCAGTCCTGGCTCACAGCCCTAGGTACTAAACTTTATTTCAAAATATTAGAAGAATAGCCCACAGTTGCCTTTTAAATTTTTGGAATTTAGACAAGACTTTAAGTATTCCATTTAAACACGTGTCTTTCAGATTTCTGTTAAGTGGAGAAGGGGCAGATGACAACATGGTTTTCCCTCCTCTAAGTGTAATTCCTATAATGTGTCACGATATATTCCCATTCCACCAGAGCTCAGTCTCCACAAACTCAAGAACATTTTTACAGCCTCAGATAGGTTCCAATTTATTTAAAGTCCAAATGTGAAAATGAGACCTGTTCTCAAATAGATGCCCTATTAATTGCTCTGTGGCCTTAATGAGAATTTTGTATTGAGAAAGAAAGGAAACAAAATCCCTAAAAACATCTCATCACTAGAGATTAAGGGCAGTGGTGATGGTGTGAAATTTGCTTTTTGTAGTGTTTGAGAAACTGCAAACTCAAGCTTGCAAGAATATTTTATATATATATATATAAAATATATAAATATATACAGTATATATATAAGTGTGCATCTGACTATCCTTAAGGCACTAAAGAGATGTAGGCCATGCCTTTCACAACTCAGTCTTTGTTTTCCTAAAGAAATTTCTCTCCCTCTCTCAAGTGAAATATATTTCTTCTGTCAAATAGCCCGTGACAGCAAATCATTCAAAAACAACAAATATCTTTAACTTAAGATGGCAGATTGGTTGGATGGGGGTGAGGGGTGGTGGTGATGGTATTATCATCTACAGCTTAGAGCTTAAATCTATAGTTTATATGAAGAGCTTAGATCTACAGCTTAGAGCTTAGAATTAGCCAGACACAGCCAATCACATTGGATTAGACAACCCAGTCACCAGATGTTGTACACAATTGCTTTTTTTAACAGTAGCTGATGGAAAAACCTTACCATGACCAACAGACATGGAGACAGTGAGACAGGAAATCATGTCTGGCACAGATTCTTCAGAAAGACTTTGGCTTTTCAGAAGTTCCTAGAGCTTCTATATGGAGAATTGGGAAGAAGGATCGGGCAAGGCACTGAGGTTCAAACAGGTCACTGAGAGACATTAGACAATTATTCTGAATATATATATATATGGTTTCTTTGGCTGCTGTAGGTTTTTTAAAACCCATACGATCATGGGGGTGGGTGGGCTGAACCTAACTGAAGAAGCTTGGAGTACATTAAAGCAAAGCGCATGAATAGAAGAAAAAAACAAAATTAACACACAGAAACAACTGGTGGTGGTATCCCAGAGGGAGGAGAAACATTAGTTAACTAATTTTCATTTTGCTCCTCTCCTGCTTTTCTCTGCCATGGTCCCAATATTTTTAGTTCAGGTTTTTTGTTTGTTTGTTTTTATTTATTTATTTTTTTCCAGCAGATGAAGAAATGACAGAGCAGGATAGGTGTCTTATGGTTTTTGATTTCTTCTTAGGCCTGTTTAATTATTTTTTTCCTCAGTTGACTGTTGGCACCTGGTTCCTCTGTAAACTATATTCCTTGGCCTTCAGTCTCAGGTTGGCAATGCTGTTGGCCATGTTGATGCCCTGTGCAGGGCTATTGTTGGCACATGTGGCAGAATAAGTAGCCATGGCGCTGTAGGGACAAAGGAGAAAGCAGGGAGAATAACAGGCATTAGTTTCACAAAGCTGCAAGTCTGTGCCCCAGATGGATGCAACTCTCAGCACGGGGCAGGTAGGGGCAGGTGGGTTGGATGGATGACCTCTGAGGTCCCTTTCAGCCCCAGAGCTCCACTGGTCTAAGGCACTTGGGAAAAGATGGCAGTGCTTGGAAGGACAGGGGAAAGCATGGGAGAGTGATACTGGGCGGGCAGAGGTGTTTGCTGTGTTGGACACAGTGAATAATAATTTATTTCTAGGGTGAGAGAAGAAAGCTGCTTATGTTGAATAGCAGGATGTTTCATCAGCCGACCAACTGAAACACTATTTAATCTCTCTTCCTGCCTCCATCACCAGCCTGTGGGAGCAGTGAGAAAGAGAAGCAGGAATTCGAAAAGGAAACGGCATTTTGCCCTCTTCACACTAAATAGCTGACTTTAAGTCTAACACATTTTAGGTGATCAATGGATACCATACTAAATAGGGTACTTGAGAACCAGTTGAGCAACTCATTCTTGATTCAATGGTTGGTAGCACTAAGTACTGCCAAATCCAGAGCTTCCTATCCCGACTGGCCTTGAGTTTATAGCTTCTTCTCAAAAGTACTTGAGCAGCTCAAGATGCCTTTTGGGTTCACTTATTTGGGAAATGTTTAAATCCCTTAGATAAACTACCAAACGCTCCAGCCAGTTTCAGGATTTCAGACCTCAGAGGTAACCGTTTCTTTTTGTCCTTACTCCTGAGAAAAAATTTGAAGTTGTTTTTCATTGTCAGAGATTGTAATTAAGACCTAGAAATGCGGCCAGACAGAAATGGGCATTTGGTGGTTTTCTGTTAATCAAATCCATGAATTTCTTTTAAAGGAAAAAGTAATAGTCTCTTAGACTTGGATGCAAATTATTCATTACTGTCTACTAAACAGTTAAAAGGGAACTCATTTTAATTAAATGAAAATGTTTCTAGTTGTTTCTAAGATTAGCAAAATCCCTTTCAACTGAGGCCTGAAATGAGATAGACTTCCAAATGGAATGACATGTGCTCCGCTGCTGCCTGCATTCCAGTGCAATTTTACCAGCCACACAGGAGTTTGTGGTTCTGGGGATCAAGTGACAGACTAGAAAGAGAGAAAACTAAAGCTACTCTACAAATAGAGAGCCTGTGTCATGAATCCTTATTTGGGAGACCACAGAGTCGAGACTTATAGTCAAGACTCACAATAGCCTATTTCAGCTCAGTTACTAGCAATTAACCCAGGAAAATTAGGTTAATGAAATGTAATTAGTCCCAGATCACTAGGTCTTTCCAGAAATACACATCCTTAATTTAAAACCTTATAGCACTGGTGTGAGTGTGCGTGTGTGTGTGTGTGTGTGTGTGTGTGTCTTAAGGCAGAAGGAGGAAGAAGGGTTCCAAGAGAATCCTATGTTCTTCCATTTTATTTTTGCCCGCTTCACTCTTACCCATTTCTGGATAGATGCTCTTAACCATTTATGCAAAGTTAGGTTCTCATAGAGCACCCTGTAATTTTCCATTTAGCACTTATTTCAATTCCTTGACTAAAGGTCATAGATCAGACACCACACCTGACCCTGTTTACCACCATATCCCCAGGTAGAGCTAACATCATATCTGGCACGTATTTGACATTCAAGAAAGCATTTATTGAATAGATAACTGAGAAATATCTAGTATGATTAAATGGGTTCCTGCTCAGTGTCATTGATCTCTGTCATCCTGTTGTGAGTAATGATTTTTTAAAAAATGTTTTATCAATATGCTTTCATCCTTAGGAAGTAGTCCTTTGTATTAATTTTGGTCTCTTCACAGAATAAGCAAAATCAAAGGGCTAGGACAAAAGCAGGGGCTGATGACTACATATTCTTGACCCATCAAAATATCTTTTGGTAGTAAAAAATGAACAAATATTAGTGCAAATTAGATTTATACAACGCACTATCACTTCTACCACTGTCTACCAAAAGAGGAGGAAAAAGAGTCCCCAGTTAAGGTAAGTTTTAATTAGGAGTGAGATAAAGGATCAGAACAATCTTTTAAAATGGGACAAGGTTTTTGTCCATTTGTTTTGTTCTGTTTTTGGTAATATATAAAAAAAAGTCATTTATTTTCAAAACCCATATACATATCATCATTTAATTCCTATATGAATTACTTGCTTCCATTCAAGAAACTATCAGAAATATATGCAAACCTATAAATCCTACACTGAAGAAATTGCTAGGATATACTGCAATCTAAGATCTCAATAAGATCAAAGATGTAAATAGTTAAGAAAAGAGACATTTGGATTTAGGAAATGTTCCTAAGTTATAGATTATGAAATAAACCAAATCAGCTTTTCTCAACCAGTTTTCGTGAGAGAATTAAGTTCTGAATATGGTACATGTACCATTTAAAATGCATAAGAGAGAAGCTGAAATGGTGAGTTCTCTGTATTATTTGTTAAACGCTGGGAGTAAAATTGAATAGCTTCTGGAAACAGAAGGCTAAAACTTTATGAGAGAGCATAAGGAAAAAAATTATCTGATGGTAAACTATAGAGGGTCATGGAGTACTCTTTTAAGTACTTGACCTAATTTTCCAAGGGGTCAAGTCTTTGAGACTTTAAACAAGCAAAATCTACTTAATAGAGATTCCTCGTTTTTTTGATAGTCAAAAATGTAGTCCATTTTCCATAGTAGACAAAGGGGAAATGTAACCTTGGGGTATTATTTTCATTTACTGAAGACAGTATCGCTGTTTTCTAGAAATGTCTACTCTAATTGTGACTTCAATATTATCTATTATACAGACTTTTTTTGCTATAGTTACCTCATAGTTTACTAACTTCATCTGATATTCTAGTCTGAAGACTTCATATGGTAACACGTCTCTTGGAGATCCTGAGATTCTCCCTTTAGTGCAGAACAGATATCTCTTCCCAAATGAGATAAATGTTGATCCATTTTCCATCTCAAACCCAAATCAATGTAAATTAGTTATATACTGCACAGAAAATTAGATTTTCACTGGGACACTCTCCCTTAAATGGTAGCCTGAGTTTCTAGAGTTGAGAAAGAATCCTTGTCCAATTGTACTGTGGTGCCATCATAAGAACACCACTGCATTAGCGACACTGTGACAATGCCTTATAGGTAGCACTCAAGTTAATGGGACATAAAGATTAAAAAAGCAGCCGATCTTAATGAGTGAGTTTTCCAATTCCCTAGGAACTTATTAAATGATAACATTTTCACCTGATAAATGTTTAGGCAAGTCATACATTTTCAAAAATGGATCTAACTTACTCCAGCACATTGCATAGCGATAAGAAGTAGGATAAAAGAACAGAGCCAGTCTTACTTCATAGCCTCTTAACCAATGTTTACAATATATAACCCTGCAAGTAGAGACCATAGGGATGTTTTGTGCACATACTAAAGAATTATGAGTCTGTGCTCCTTCTGGTAGTTGGACATGGTTCTAGTTTCTCAGCTTGCACTAAAAGAGCCATAGAGGCATGTAGTGAGCAGTCCTTTGACATACCAGTGACAAGCAAGACTTGTGACAGGTCAGAGAAGGCAGAATTAATGAGTGGGTACTCTAGAGCAGCTTAGTCATGCTTTAAAAACAGCATGAAAAGTTGGAGAGGACCCATTTCCTAAAGTGACAACAGATGCAAGAGAGCCTTGACTGGCTGCCAATGCGAAAGATTGTTTGTGACCACCTGTTTTCCATGGCACCAAAGCTTATGAAGGTCTGTGTTAGGAAAAGAGAGAGAACCTTGAAACATTTTCTCACAAGATGAAACCAAGGAGGATTGATTAGCTGTTTTCGGCCAATTTTCTAGGGCCATTCAGAATGCAAAATGACCACTCATGCCTACACAGGATTAAGCTTACCAAGATCAGAAAGTGAAACAGAAACTAAGTGATTTGTATCAATTAAGCACAGGATAACGCCAAGAGCCTGCTTACCAACACTAAGAGATCCTGCCCATTGGTCCTGCCTTCTGAGAACCACCTGCTCCTCTAACAGGAGGCAGACACGAGATGAGTTCAGGGACTGGGTTTATTGGATTTGGCAAAAGCATCATTTCTCTTGAGTTTTTAAGAATGTCTGTGTCCGAGAAACTGCACTGCCAAATAAAGTGCATTGAGGAATTGGAGATGGAAAAGAAAAGCTTGTATCCCATCTGTTGATTCAGCAGCTCTGCACGGGGACTTGTACAGAGCTGACACATTTAAGTAAGCTTGAAATTTTTCCATCTCCTTATTTGGAGATTCTTAACAGATGGAGCTTAGCCACAGACAGCAAAATGCTAACCACCGGCAGGGTTCGAGTTCCATTTGCACTGGGGACAAATCATTTTTGATCATTTCAACCTACCCGGAAGGTTGTCGGGAGGAGGAACATGTTCAGATGACTGCCAAACACCAAGGAAGCATGGAAAATTCTATATACGGTATGAATTTAAAGCCAAGAAACTTATGGGCATCTGCCGCTCTGTTTTCGAATCACCCGTGGTGTATGTCCCACAAATCACAAAACAATCGAGGAACACTCGGGAAAAATAATGCCTGCCTCAGTTTTCAACTCTAACTTTGTTTTCTCTTTGGCCCTCTTGGACAAATGATGACAAGCTGTTGAAAATTTCCCCCCAAAGACAAATCTGTCAGCCCGAGAGTCTGTGTCATCCTGAGATCCTACAGTTTCACCAGCTTGGGATTTTTCCAAAGGCTGTTAAGGCTTTTGCGACTCTGTCTGTGATATGTAGAGGTTGGAGACCATCTTTCTGGCTTGTTCTTTTGTCCCTGCGAGAACAGAGGTATATCTGCTTCATCTAAGACAACCCCATCTCAGTTTTCCTCTGCACATTTACTTGTAAAGAGAGACTCCATAAATCCTTTTGGAAGTGATCTTTCATGAAGTAAATAAGTATTTCTGACTTCTGTTTTTCAAATGCAGAAGTCGATTTTTCAAATGCGGTTTAGCTTTTAAAGTAGATCCACTTGGACCACATTCCAGTTTACACTGTAGTTTCAGTGATCCTTCTGCTATATTTAACTTTTCTTTCTAGAAATGTTTTTATACATGGAGACTTGCATCTTTCTCTTTTCTCTAGGACTTTTCTATCTTTTTTTTTTTTTGAAATGCACATTGACTGCCTGGAATCAAATGCCCCTGTGAGATATGTAGTGGGGAAACATTGCTAATTCAACCTTAGATGCAAGGCTACATAAGAGATTGATGATCCAACTGGCCTGGGGAGCAGCAGGAGCCAGGACAAGAACACAGTTCTTCTGACCCCTGCCCTATGTCCTACAGTCATGTAATCCTGAGTGTCAGTAGCGTCGGGATCACAGGGAAGCAACTTAAAAATGCAGACCCCAAGTCCTGCTCCAGACTTACAGAATGAGTCTGCATTGCAACACAATCCCAAGTGATTCACATGCTCAGTAATCTCTGAGGAGTCCTGCTCTACCTAGGCTATCATACTACCCTTAACTTTATGGGCACATATGCTTGCAGATCCGATTTCCCAGAGTATTCCCCACTTGAGGATTTCACTACTGGCATCACTAAAACTGCAAGACCCGCTTTCTTGAACACACTTCATTCCCACTTAAACCCTACCCCCAGCAGCCACCCTCTTCCCCCTCTGACAAGTTACCTTTTCAGTGTCTTCCGTTAGAATCCGTTATGAAGCCCCTCGTGTAAACAACATCTTGGGAGGGACGAGGATCTATTTTTGAAAGCGTGAAAGGGAGAAATGAGCCAAATGCGTTCAGTGGATGTCAGGCAGCACCGTGACCACGATCAAATGGGGGAGGAGGAGAAGGATGGGGAGGGGAGCTGTGGACAAGGACAGCTGGCTGCTCTTTTGCCTGTCACTAGTTTTCTTTGAAGCCCAGTCCTCCCTCTGGAATTGGCACTGCAGACCAACAGTGCAGATCCAGGCCATTTCCTAGCTCCCATAGGAAAGGATGTCTCTAGGGAGAGGCTTCTTAACTACTTCATCTAGAATAACAATTAAAAGCCTGGGATTTGGTTGATCACCACTCCCCAAGAGGCAAAGCACCACAAGATCCATGAGTCTTAATACCTCTGGTGTTGTGCGTGTTCTCCTTTGTCTATGGAAAACAGTTGAGCTAAGCAATGGGCATATGTGCCAGAAACGAGCTTCCCTCAACTGGCTATGGGTAGATGAAGAGGGCACCTGCCAGGACAGTAGTGTCTGTGAGAGAATGTTTACTCCTCCTGGTGACTCAGTTGCCTGCCTGACGTCATCACCTACAAGATGCTCAAGGGAACAGACGAGGCCATGTCATGCTATAAACAGGATGAACCATATGTCCCCAGTTACGCCTGTTGTTCTGGTGTCATTATTAATAGCACCCCCCTTTCACTCTTAAACGTGTTCCAGCTTGAATGATAAATTATACAGCCACCACTCTGGATATAAAAGACACCCAGCAAAAAATGTGTTGGCTAATATCCCATCTCATAATTCTGACCATATGCAAACAATTGCTTTGAGTCTTGGTTTCCTCCTCTCCTCTTCCAGGGGAGAGCTGTGGAAGTCAGCAAACTGTCCTCTCTGGCAAAACTGTTTGCTCACTGTCCCTGGGTTGTATGACCAAGCCACATCAGTCATCCCAGGGGGTGAAACACCCCAGAAGGTGACTCTTAGCCACAGGCGTGCTTCACTGATCTGAGATAGACAATGAATCCAAAGGGCATGTTTACATAGGTTCCAAGTCTTACACTTTTTACTATGTTCAATGGAATGCAAGTTTAATTTGATGAAAATATGGTGATGTGGCCTAATTGCTGAACAGAAACAAGGATCACGAGCACTGGGTCTCATTCTGCTTGCTGAAGGCTTAGTGTTCAGTTTCTTCTTTGAAACCAGAGCAAGGACGGAGCTAGCACACAGGAGCGTTCCAAGGATTAACCAAAAGAAATGCCTTTTAATGAATGTCACATGTGAGATAACTAACTTGACATCAATGTACCAAAAGAAATAGCCAGTTATTTTTTTTTTTATAACACAGAAGGTCTATCATTTCCTTTGCTTTTCATCACTTGTTTCTCTTTTATGTTTCCTAAACAAGACATGTTTCCTACCAAGCTTCAAAATGTGAAACCGTAATGTATTCTGGTTCTAAACATAGCAGAAAAATCTCCGGGTAACAGAAGAGCTTGCCACTTTTAGAAATTAACCAAAATATAAACACTTCAGTAAACATTGGGTCAAAAACATTGATATTGATTAAATTACTGCTTTAAACCATCATTCTTCTACTTCTATCTGGAGATTAATTTATTCCTCATACAGAATATGAACAATCAGATTCTATGCGACTTTTAATTATTTTTTTTACAAACTCTGTATCTAAGAGAAAAAATTATATAAAAGTATACCATGAAATGCATAAAAAGCACTAGTTTATATGACTTTTAAATGAAAACAGCAGAATACAAAATATGTACACTAAAGCTACACTATATAAAATACTGAACTCTAATTGCAAAAATAAACAAACTAGTTATGTCAATATGGTGGCATTATGAAATTTTTTTAAAAGTATCTAGTATTTCTACATAATCTTTCAAAATAAAATAGAACATTTCCAAAAAAGGCACACATAAACTGCATGTTAATAATTACAGTTAGATGCACACATACAAAATATGTGTGATGCAGGCACCAGGGCTTCACCTTTCGCTGAGATGCAGGCAGTCTGATCCAATATTAATTCAGGGAGGATTTCAGCCCTACCCACACACTGTACTGCCCTCAGGCTCCCACTGTTAAGGACTATGTGGCAGCCATCTGGATGGTTTAGAGCTGGTGTGAAAAGTTCCTAATTGGGACCCAGGCAGGAAAAGGAGCAATACTTCCTGGTCATGACCAAACTCAAACCAGAGACCTTGAAACATCAAGCTTTGAACCACATCCATTTCCCAAGCCATTTAGTGAGTCTGTGAGCTACCAATATTTATCGAGAAACAGAGCAGTCTTCTACGTATTGAAAAAATTAAAGAATATGTGATTTCACAATGGTCTCAAAAATGTGTTTTTGGTAAGTCCTATGGGAAGAGTCTAAATTTTAAATTAGATATTTAGATACGACTGATCTTTTGAAATCAGTGAGGCTTACTATAATCTGAGAGCTATAGATATTTCCAATTTCTCAGGCATGGGGTCTCTAAGTACCAAAACCAATGTAATTCAGGCTAATTTCACAATGGGGGATTTAAAAGAAAAAAATCCAAGTACATTCATGGCATTTCTTTCAAGGAATTGATTTGGAACAGAAAGAACATTTAGGTGAGGCCTTATGCTTTGATTAAAACCATCAATTTCTGTAAAATATTTGCATTTCACAATTGTGGTATTTCACATTAGGAGTTCAGCTTTAGCTGGAAGATAATCTCCTATAATTAGTTTTAGACCTTTCCTTAAAGCATTAATTAACTTTAGCAATAAAAAAGGCAAATAAAAGCATAATAAATGAATCTGTGAATACTTCCTCCACTGTTATTGGCCAGAGAGAGCACACAGCCTTGACCTGGTTTCTAAGAGTACTCAGGTTCAAAGAAAGGCACTTTCGAACAATGAGGATGCTTTAGGCACTTGGGTCTCAGCTTCCCCTGGACATTAACTTGTATTATCTGAACATCATAATAAATGGAGATTAAAGGCCTCTCCAAGATATTGAAATAGTACTCTGTTATTTGCTTCTTTAAAATTCTTCACCTTTTAATATAAAAATTTTGTGTAAATTATACATTGCTTTTATATTTTAAATGCCCCGCACAGACAAACTGACCCCAAAGAACTTCAGATGCATAGGTAAGAATTTACAATAGAACAGGAAGGTATTTTTGGATCATAAGACATCCCCACCTGCTAATAATGGCCATGAATGGCCATGAGCGTGATCAGAATGGTCGTGGATATTTCCCTTCCTTCCCTCTCTGTCTCTGTCTCTCTCTTTCTCCTTCCTTCTTCCCTTCCTTTATCTTTCCTTCCTTTTCTTCTTTTAATTCAAAATCAGTTTTACTGTAAAGTTTGCCTTCAAGCCTACACTTGGAGCCTTACAAGTTAAATTTCTACTTGAGCATGACGAAACACATCTATTTTAAATTTGGAAATGGAGTCAAGTTTTGTTCCTGAATGGTTGCAAGAGGGACTTGGGACATAGCTTAATGATCTTTCCTTTTAGATTCTTCCCCATCTTTGAAACCTTTGCAAGAGTTCCTGAGTCCAAGAGAAGATTGCTGATGGCCTGCCCTCTATCTTCTGCCCCAAACCCTGCTCCTGGGGCAACTAGTGATCTCCCGTGAAAATCTGGGGGTGTCAGCAAGTTGAATGTCTCTGAAGAGGTTAACCCAGTAAGAAATGTCAGCCAGCCGCACCAGCAGCTTTGAATGTGACCGACCGCTGAGAAACGTGTGGAAGTGGAGCAAGGGGGGGTGGGCCAGTCATTCACCTGTACGGAGAGGCCGTCCCCCAGGAGAGATAATCGGTGGGTCGTGGAGCAGGACGAGGTACGATGGGCTGCTCCACAGCAGTCACGTCCCCTGAGTAGGATTTGAGGAGGGAAGCATTTTTATTGGCCAGCATGGCTCTCTCATTCCTGCGGAATTTGGCTCTTCGGTTCTGAAACCACACCTGGAAGAGTGTCAGGAGGGCAGCAGGGCACAAGGAGGAAGAGGAAAACAAAGATGAAGAGGTTACACAAAAAAGGAACAATGCCCTGGCCAATGTTACCGTATAACCCCTTCCCAAGGAAGATGCAGGTACAGAATTCTTCCCACAACAATACAAAGATGCCACAGTCCTTCCCTGCTGGGCCACAGTAGTGAGTTATTCTATCAGCAGAGAAGACTATGAAACAGAACCCAGAGGGACTTCCATAATCATGCCTCCAGAGATGAGATCCACCACTAACCCACAGAGCAGCAAAATATGGGTTATGATCCTGTTGTTTTGTCATCAAGGAAAAGAGAGAAACCTTATTAGACTTCTGCCATGGATACCATGACTTAAAATTTTTTTGTCTGTTTGTTTTTCAAAATTATTCAAAAGGTGAAAATATCACCTACTTTCAAAAAACTTATCACACATTGAAAGAAAATTCCTCATCTCACAAATGGTGCCTGCAGCAAGAATTGACAAAGCAAGTGGCTCATTTGGAAGATGCAAGGAGCACCAGGGGAAGAGCAAAGAGATAACAGGGAAGAGCAGCTAGAGACGGTGTCAGCTATAGCTCATAACACATATAGCATTTATCAAGTGCTACTAGGGCCAGGAACTCCCATAAGCACATTGCATACATTATTACTTCTACTTGTCATGGCCATTCCATACATTAGGTTTTATTTGTTCTATTTCAGAGTTGAAGAAACAAGGTTTGATGAGATTAAGTAATCTCATGGAAGTTCACTCAAATAATAAATGGCTGAGTTTCTGTGCTCAAGGACATCTGACTCATGGTCATACAAGTCTTCCAAAATGCCATGGAATTTTATACAATCGTTTACTCATTCAAGAAATCTTTATGGGGTCCCTGTCCTGTTCCAGACTGTGCTAATTGCCAGGAATAGAGAGATGAGACTTAGTCTTTCTTCATAAGCAGCTCACAGTCTATTAAAAGAAGACAGACATGTAAGTTTGAAAAACTACAGAACAAGTCTTTTAGGTACAATTACAGAAATGCATAACAAGGCATGGGAGAGAGGAATTGTATGGTTTGGAGTTGGGGATAGTTGCAGGACTCCTGGGAGCAACATTGGTATAAAATACCATGAGGCTGGTACCCCCTTGGAGTTGAGTCCATGGAAGGGCCCAGGCAGAAAACAGGAAAGGAGAGTTTGGACCTCGATTTCAGGCTTCACACATGCCCAGCTCTTTTGTTTCTCACATGTCCCTGGCATTACTATTACATTTATCATTTTAAATGCAAAGGGATCATGTTCACACGTGCTGTATATCATCCACTGGCTCTCCATCACTCACAGGATAAAGTCAAAACTTCTTACCATAGAACACAGGCTGTTCAGGAATTAGTTCTTGGTCCACCAACCCAGCCACATTCTGCATCACTTGGACCTCATGCACTGGCCCTCCATCACTTCAGCTCCTCCCGTGGGCTCGAGACTACCAGATGTATTCAGTTATTCCCCCCTTCCGTACTCACACCGAATGTTCCCTCTGCCTGTGGTAGTCTCCCACTCCCCCCGCTCTTCGCTCAGGTGTTCAAAGACTTGCTTGTCAATATTGGACTTTAATATTGCCTCCTCTGTAAAGAGTTGTAGTGGAAAGAACGTGACTTTAAAGTCTAACAGAGTTGGATTGAAATACTGGCCCCACTACTTTAAAAATTTGTCATTGAATAGTTATTTAATGCCTCTGATCCTTTGTCTCCTAACCACATGGAGAAAATAATACTCACAGGGCTGTCATGAGAGTTGGCACAGAATGGGTGCTTAATATATGTGTATTTTCTCCCCTTTTCCCTGGGCATATTCCCACCTCTGGTCTATCGCCAATTCTCATATATTCCTTTAGCGTAGGAATCATATTACTATATCATAACAGTATGGCAGGCGCATCCATCTTCTCTGCCTCCAGTCTACAATACCCTTAAGGAGAGGGCCAGTGTCTTACTCACCCCCAGTAAATCAGAACAGTTCCAAGAGTTTAATAGATGCTTGATAGATGTTTGGGGGTGAGGGGCAAGAAAGGAGAGGAAAAAGAAAGAGAGGAAAAAAAGTGAACTTTGCAAAAATGGTAAGATATGGCCTCCATCCAAGAGGATTCTAGTTGGGGAAGTTGGCTCACATACAACTCAATATAATAGGTGTCCTGTTGTGATAAATGCTATAAAGAAGGCCAGGGCCAGAAGAGAGCAGTGCAGACTAGGGGAAGGTGAACTTCATGGAGGAGGAATAGAGTTGTGGAGGGAGAACTCTGTCCTGCCCACATACAAAATGTCCACAGGTCCGAGGGATTAGAACATAGTAGGGTGAGAAATGAGGAGAAAATAGTTTCCACATATAAGAAAGCATTTGTTTATTGTTGTAATATAGGATAAGACCAGCTAACAAACTGCTCTTTCACATTAAAAAAAAAAAAATCCAGCACTGCCCAGTCCAGCTATCTGTATTTACAATTCAAATCATCAGGGTAAAAGTGGTGCTTCTAGGTACTGTGGGTTATTGGTCTAAAATTACTCATTGCACTGGAGCAGGCCAGATTTGGGGCATAGAAGATATGGGGGGTTTGAAGGGAGAGGAAGGGATTTAAGAGTGGAAATCCAGAGCATGTTTGGAGAGCTGTGGTTAGCAGCATGGGAGAAGAGGATGTGGGAAGGCAAACCTCAGGGTTTTGCTTTGGATGGCGGAATCCAGACAGCAAAACTGAGTCTTGTCCCTGCAGATCCTGCGGGTCATTCTCACCTGAGCCGTGAGGGATTGCCAAACAGTGCTGAGTGCCTCACGCTTTCTCCTAACCCATGTGGGTTAGGAGTCTAGGCAACTTTCCCTTTTGTTGCTGACCTCTTGTTTCCCCCTACAGAGCACTTCTAGGTGAGGTCATTGCTTCCCTATGGGCAGAACTCCCACAGACGTTCTCAACAGGCTGAAGGGATCTTCAGGCCCCTCTCCATCAACTCAACAAGTGTCCCTTATTGTATGCCCCATCTCATGGCACAGACATGGTTCCCACCCCAATGCCCATGGGGTCTAGCTTAGGTCCCTGTTGGCCAAGAGATTTGTCAGTTGCAGAAAGAAGTCCCTCAAGTCCAGACTGAGCACAAATATACAAAAAAATAATTTCATCAAGAAGACAAGACAGATTGGCCTAATCCACCCCTCCCCTGTCAGAATGGCAGCCTACCACCAGCTCTATAGAAGACAATGAATCTCTCTCTCTACTTTCAGCAGGGAGAGGAAGGCACTTCTTGAGGAAGTACTGAGCCAAGAGACTCTTACTTATCCAAAGTCTCTCTAGTGCTTAAAAGGGTGAACTTTGCATATCTGCAATCAAATCCCAGCTGAGCTGCTTGCTGGCTATGTGACACTGGGCAGAACACTGGAAACTCATTGGGCCTCAGTTTCCACATCTGCAAGATGAAGTGGATACCATCCACTTCACTGAACTGGCATGATGATTAAACAGACTACCTCATGTAGAGCTCTTGGCACATAAGGGTTCAAGTAGCACTAGTTAATTCTATGATTATCATCATTATAACGCATCCCAGGTTTTATTGTTTCTAGATGTCTGTATTGAAGTTGATGTGTCATGGCATGAATGTTGGAAAGAAAGGCTGTTCTCTTTCTACACTGTCCTATATGCCCTTGCCCTTCTTCACTTCATAGAAACACAAAACCATCTACTGGAAGGAGGTCTTCACGCAGTTCCCAAATGTGAGGTCTTTGATGTACTCATTTCCATTCCCACCCGCGTCCATAATTATATGCATTTATAATAAATTTCTTGCAGGTTTGTACACTCCCAAAGTCAGGGAAGGAAAACTGAGGTGGGAGCAGAGAATTCATCTCTGTGGCCATCCTAAAGGTCAAATCGAAAGCTGGGGTGGAAGATGCAGAGTCAAATGCTCAGAAGGACAATGTCTGCCCCAGGAATCTGCAAGGGCAGGTAGCTACGAGGGGGGAGACTCGTAGCAGGGCCTATTCTGCCCACCTAAGGGCTTAGAGTTGATTTTTAAAAATACTATGCTGCCCAAAGAAACCCAGTTAGGGTCTGATTCTGTCTTCATGCTGCATCTTTGTTATCTTTCTTAGTAGGAGCACCTGCCTGAAACCAATGACTGGTGGTTGTGAGCAGTCTGCAGAGACACGCCCCTGATACGGTACTTGGGTTACCTGCACTCTGGCCTCGGTGAGGTTCACCCGGCGGGCAAGGTCCTCTCGCACGAAGGCGTCTGGGTAGTGTGTTCGCTCAAAGACGCGCTCCAGAGCCTGCAGCTGGCTGCTGTTGAACGTTGTCCTATTCCTCCGCTGCTTTCTCTTCTTCTTCTCCTCAGAGTTCAACTGATCATCTGGAGCAAGAGAAATTGATGCTAAGGAGCGAAAGTCATGTCAGGGGTCCCTGTTTACAGTCATTTGCTGAACATCTACAGTAAGAGGTTGTTTCTTTTGCTCACATTCTTAATAAAGTGTTAGAGCAAATGTCACTTTCAGTGTTCAGATGGGGGCATTGGTGCTTTTGACATCACAGGCCAAGGACCCCCCCCCCCCCATCTCCGGCTGCTGCTTCTAAATCTGGGAGCAGGTCTGAGTTGATAGGGAGACATTTCTTGCATGCCTCTTGAGGCTTGTTTTTGCAAAGATGGCTAAAGGAAATTTTTACTCCTAACCACGTTCTCTGGAAGAAGAAGGGGAAGACGAGTAAATTGCTTTGGACCTTATTTGTTTTATGTTATATTATGTTCATTTGTAGTTTCATAAGCAAAGAAACCAACTATTTCCTGGTTCCTTCTCCTCAACATACCCACATAAACACAAAGGCAGAGTTAGAGAGGAAAAAATGTGTTCAAACTGATTAGAGGGACTCCTATTTTATCACGCATTTCCCTGGAAACACCAAGTCATTCCTAGCTACATTTGCTCAAGGCTCCATGCTCAGAGGCCCCAGCCTAGATCAGGGATGGTGCTCCGACACCATCAGCCCAAGCCAGCACTGGCCTGGGACTTGCCCTGTGAGAACACAAGTACAGGGAACAGTACTGAAAGGTCTCTGAAACACTTTTACCCAGTACCTTTGGAGAATCATGAACCCAAGTTTTCACCTGTGAAGTTCCCCCCCTTGCTTTCCTCTCAGTTCCCCCAAAGACACCTTGGCAAGCTGCTCATCCAGCCTGCCCACAGAAGTAAGAGGGTAGCATGCTCTAGTCCTGCTGCCTGTGTCAGTGTTGGTAGGAATGATGGTGGTGTGAAGCTGAGCGGAACACCAACTGTGCTACCACCCACATCAAACCATCCCCATGAGGTCTCAGCCACTACAGAGGCCATGCAGTGCCCAGAGATTTAGAGCAGGGAGGTGCCGAGGCCCAAGACACATGCTCTACCTGATGAACTGAACTTCTACTTCCGATGGCCCTCCCTTCAGACTCTATGCTCAAAGCAAAACAGGGGAAATGAGAGTGAGGACGGGGGAAAGCAGGGCTTGGTCCCTTGCTCCACATTCAATAGAGAGTAGGTCTCAGCCATTTTTTTCAAACACGTGAGGCATTCTGATCCTCTCTAACTATAAATGCAAAACACACTCAAGAAAGCAACTGGGGGTGCCTTGGTGCTCAGTTGGTTAAGCATCCGACTCTTGATTTCAGCTTGGGTCTTGATCTTAGTTCAAGCCCCACATTGGGCTCCATGCAAGGCGTAGAGCCTACTTAAAAAAAAAGCAACTAGCATGAATGATGATGTCCTAAGGAAAAGTAATACCTACCTGAGCTGTAGTATTATTCTTATCACAAATTGAGGGCATGTTCCAAATTTGGGTGGGGATTCAAAGTGTAGCTTAAATCCAGGAGCTTATGGCCCAGATCTCTTAGTGCCTGACAATGAGGCCTCTAAGTGGTTTTGATCAGAGACTCCTTCTTTATGAGTACTGCCTTTCCAGAATAGAAGCTTAGAATGGACATTTCCTCTGGATATTTAAAATACCCAGATATAGTAAGTGCTTGTTGAATGTGAAACTTTTCTTGTCATTTTTGTTGAAAAATCCCATATGATTCCAATTCCATTCCTCCAGCTAAGAAAGTGCTGACACTCATTCTTTCAGTTTTAGAGTTGTGTTCACAGTTGACCATCTCAACCAGAAGCATTGCTTTGAAGAAGTCGCTATGACACTTTTAGTAAGAATGTCAGGTCTGTGGCATCCTGAGAATGGAGCCAATTTAATTATCATGATTTCTGGGATCTATCAAAGCCTGGAATATTCCAGCCAATATCCTGGTTATACCACTATTCACCTATCAGCAAAATTCATTTACAATTACATCCACACTAGAATTCAAACACCTGGGGTCAAACAACACTCAGCAGTTGCCTTACCTCTGAGTTCTCCTTCCAATTTAAATATTTGGAGGCTTTCATGTTGTTCTCACTCCCTTTCCCAAATCTTTTTGTCTAGAGTTCTACCCACCTTGTACCTGAGGTCTCTCTAGGTCATCCAGGCCTTTTTGATAGCACTACAACCTGCATTTTATGCACCTATTAAACAGAGAAGAGCTCTGGAAAAAAATCCGTAGATTCCATACCTGCCCAGGACTGAGACCAATTAGACAGAACCTAGGCTATTATGTTTATTCATATAAAGGAAACACTTTATTAAACCAATCCTATGATTTGTTTTCTTCCCTCAAGAAAAGTCTTTCTCAGGTATAACCACAGCCTTTATGCTGTTTTATGAGCCTTTTCTTATTGTACGGCCAAACTGTGATCAAGAACAAGAGTGTTTTATGTTTTGTTCTCAGTACTACAACCTGCTACACAGTCTCTTGGTAGTTCTTTGAAATCTTCCACCGTTCACTCAGATCCCACCAACTGTCCACTATAAACCACCAGCTCCCCTGACGTGGGAGTAAGGGAAATGGAGAATTATAGTTTATGACATAGAATAAATAGCTATGATGACCTGAAACGAGGCCAGCAAAAGTTTCCCAGTGACTGTTCTTGTTGTTTTTAAGAAATGAAAACACCAGTCCGGATCATGTTGAAGGTGAGAAAAGACACACAAATAACAGGGGTTCAAGGAGTCTGGATCTGGCAAATGTCCTCCAAAGTGCAAGTATAATGGAAGGAGACAATGAGCGGGCAACCGAGACAGTTTGAGCAGCAGCCCTTGGGCTCGGCTGTCTTTGCTTGCTAACCACAAATTGTGCACTCTCTGTTTTCCTCCAAGAACACAGAAGACGGGACCCAACACAGTCTCCTGGGCTGCATGAGAGGAGACATAAACATTGCAGAGGTTTACAAATGTGGGGTGTATGAAAGGCCTGTGATAAGCACTTTTAGCAGATTCTAGAGTCTGGTTGAATAGAGGGGAGAGAATTCAGTGTGTTTTTATTATTGCAGGCGGGTCATCTTTTTTGTAAAATCAGTTATGGAGAAGGCTGATTTTAACACATCCTGTCCAAGAATACTGATATCCAATTGGACATCAGGAAGCATCTCATACTTTGGAATTCTGAAGTGGGTAGGAGTCACCAAGCTGCAAAATAACCAGAAGATGTGGATGTATTTTTATCAAAATTGTAATATTTCTAATCCAAGGTGTTTATGGATTTTATGAATGATTATGTATTTTTATGTATGTCATGGATGACTGAGTAAATTGCAAGTATATAGTTACGGCCATGATTTCTAATAAAAACCAGCAAAATGGCCTTGTGAACACAGGTATATTTTCACTTGGAATCATGAGTCATTAAACACTGGCATCAAATGAAGCCAGAGAAATTGTCTAATTCCACCCTCTCATTTTATAGATGAGGTAAATGAAACCTCAAAGAATGAAGTGACTTCTCCCCAAATCACAATACCAGCTATGCCTGAGCCAGAGCTAGAAGCCAGCACTCCTAATTCCACTCCAGTCTCAAGTGCAAATGACAATAGTCATGCTGTATGAAGCATCAGAGATAGAAATAAAAAACAACTACCCTGGGGAAATTTTATGGGAAATACAAGTTTTTCCAAACGAGCTATATAAAGAGGGTCTAAGATGGAGGGTCTGTGTTTATCACATGCTGTCATTCCTACCAGAATAGTCTTTTAAAAAATGTAAACATTCTCATCTAGAATAGCTACTTTGATCCAGATGTTCTTGAATTTTCTTTTTCAGTGGCCTCCATAAGTCTCTGCTTCATCAATTAAATATGTGCAGGGTGATTTTTGCACAGTAGCAAACCCCATCTTCCATCTTCTCTCCACATCACCATATTAGTCCTTCACTTTCTTTCATTTTAGGACACAGTTCATAATCTCTGTTTTCTGTGACACATCCCAAATGTTACCTTCTCTAAGACTTTGCTAATAACTTCTATCCATATTGATCTTTTAGTCTCTTGATCCCTGCATATGTTTTAGTGTATAATCAAATACTTTAAAAAATTATGGTTCAGTTCTATCTGTGCAAATGTTTGTCACCTCAGTGGACTCATCTATTCCTATAGAAAAGATTTAGTCCTTTGAAATCTTCCACCGTTCACTCAGATCCCACCAACTGTCCACTACAAACCACCAGCTCCCCTGATGGGTCTCTTGATAAATCACATGACAATAAAATCTTGAAAGAGTCATGGTAGTACTGTGGCATAGGAGCAGTCCTAGAAAATTAGAACTTTGGTGATTCATCTGAAGTTTTAAGGGGCTGAATAATTTCTGAATTCCAATTATTCTTTCTAATAGTCCACGGTAAATAATTAGGTTAACAGTATCTTTTGTGTCTGGAAAACTTTACTTGTAGAAGAAAGAACTTTCACCGTTTCTTTTTCAAATATGTTAGTACTCAGATTTACAGATGGGAGAAGCTGTGTGGTTCTGATTCCCTTGTAGATGCAGGAATTGGTCTTTCATTTTTATTCCTTAGTAGAAAAGCAGCTCCAAGATAAAGGAACAGTTTAAACAAGCAGAAACACAGGTGAGAAAGAGATGCTACAGAGAATGGTGTCTGTGATGGATTGGGATATTAGGACACATGTGAGCACTGCTCCAGGAAAAGAAGCCTAAATCCTAGGTGGGATGACCCTTGCGCATTCAAATACAAGTTAAGGGGAACAATAGCTCTGTCCTTGGCTCTGGGCTGGAATTCACTATGGACTCCACATCTGGCTGCCAAAACTGCACTGAAGGGTGGGTGGAGAAGACAATACGAGGAGGGCCATCCTCAAATGGCAGGACCAGGCAGCACACGAGACCCCCTACTCACTGCAGCTTTGCACTCGCCAGACAGGCTCCAGTTAACTCCCAAAGACCCCAACCCTCTTCTGCTCTGCATCTGGTGGGAGATGCCTTGGAGATTCCAAATAGGTCAGCCAAATATAATTTAAAGGTACAGAAGAACATATTTTAGGAATAAAATCTGAAGAAAAATGTGTTTCGTATGCCTGAGTCACATCAATTTGGAAAGAAATCTGATGCAAGAAGATAAAACGCCAGCTTCAGTAGCAGAGACCAACCACCACATCAAAGCTTGCCTTCTTCCTTTTGGTTGAAAACATGGCAGGCAAGCGGATCTAAAGAGCAGCCCGCTGATCATTTTATGGGCATTGAAGAATGTTTTCAAAGGGACTTACATTGCACAACAACTACTTACTTTAATGGGATTTGTGTGGTTCGGGCCCTGCAACCTTTGGAAAATTGAAGGGAAGTATAATTGCAAAAGCCACTAAAAACTGTTTAGCTTTTATTGCAAGGCCTATGAAAAGCAGCAAGATACAACTGTGGCATGCATTTGAGTTTCTTTGGTTACACTAAGCTCCAATTGCAATTAGGACAGCATCCTTTTAATATGTGCCCTGATAAATGGCACATGGGTCATTTCACTGGCAACACTCTTGCCATGTAGACTGAGCCTAGCGCATCACAATGACGAAAGCCAAGTTTAACAGCACATCTGCACCTTCTCAACAGCATACCTGGGATCCTCCAGCACTGAATCCCAGCAACTGTCAAGACTGACCAGGTCTCTGCCAAACAGATGCCCGGCTATGCAGCTACATCCACCTCCAGGTACATCTGCACATTGCAGCTGCCAGACCTTCAACTTCACACGATGGTTCTTGATGTGCATATTTTTTCTTTACTGTCAACTTGGCAAGTAACACTACTTATTCTTAGTTGAGTATCAGTCCTAAACCTTAGGAAAAGCATGAAAATACCTCAAATGTAATTTTGGGGACATACATCTTTTGGAGAATGAAATGCTCTTACGAGGTATTATTATTTGTAATAGTTTTGACCCAAAAGCTGAGCCAGTAGTTCTGTGTAAAGCTACAGCAGCTTTCTGTAGAGGTAGCTCAATGTTGACCCCTCTCATGATAGCTGACTCTTCTTTGAAAGACAGAACACCGAAGAGTCTGAGGTTTCCTCATGGGACTTGTACTACTTTTGACTCTTCGTCTGGCATAGTTCCTTGCACCTCTCCAGGACAGATACTTTCCCAGAGAGCCAAAACTCTGAATCACCTTATCTTGACTTTAACTCTCTTGAGACATATTTTTGAAAGGATTCTTAATCAGAACCCCCATGGAGACCCAATATAAAGTGAGCATCCTCATGCAGTTCCATGCTGGAACCCTCACTCTCTTTTGGAACTATATGCATAATTTCCCCCATGCTGGTATCTTCCAGGTGACTCTGAGTCTATTTTCGACTATAACCTTGGAATACAAAGTTTATGTGTAAATTTGATGCTCAATAATACAAATTAGTGATCAGATATAAAATATTCATATATTGGAATTATTATTATTATAGGAATTCAATTGCTGAACAAATACCTTCTCTTTGATGAAAAATAAAATAAAATTTTGGCTTCAAATATGTAACCTACTCCCAATTTCCCTGTGGATGAATCACTTATTTACCTATTTTTCAATTCATTTCTAGATGTCAAAAAAGAAAAAAAACACAGAAAATGAGAATGTTCCCATCAGTCCCAACTGAACTGCCACTGGGAAGTGGGCATAGTGGAGAAGGGAGTAGATGAATTGGCTTGGAAATCACGATGACCTGTGCTCTCCCACAGGCCCTGCTACCTACTGGCTGTGTGGCCCTAGATAAGGCACCTTCCTTCTCCCGTTTACAAAACAGTAAGACAGAAGTAAGATTACTCACTTCCTAGGGTCATTTGACAATGTAATGAACACATCGTAGGCATATAGTCTGGCACATAGTAGGCATTTGGTAAGTGTTGGGTTTCACACCCACCACTGCTGCTTTCAGTTTCTCTTCAGAGACAGACTGCTCAAAACCACTGCTGCTATTTCTTTTTTTTTCCTGCTGTTTCGCTGTTTGTTGGTATTTAATCAGTAAGATTTCTATCACAGTATAACTATAGAGAAAGTGAGAGAACCACTCTCATGTGTGATATGACTTCATTAGTACGATGGAGTGCAGGATTGAAACCTCAGGAGCTTGACAAATGAATAAAAGCTTTAAAAGTCAAGATCTGAGACATGGTGGTTGATCCAAAATTGTGCATGGAAGTCAGGCACAGATGTTTGTCTGAAAAGTCCCATTTGGGACATTTTTTGCTCCTAGTCAACCCCTGGCTTTCTAACAAGACAATTTTCCTTTCTCAATTCAGATTTTGAGGAAACATTCAGAAAGCAGGCAGATTCTACACTCACAGACAGGTAAAGACGCTGGCACCTTTAACAAGTAACCTCACTAGAAATGAATTAAAAAAAAAAAAAAAAAGGACAAGAAAAAGGAAGAAGGCCAAGGGCTAAAAAGTCAGGCTATGAAAATTCAGTGATTTCCCAGTCTGTGTGCCTTGGGTTGACTAATTCAGTTGCCACATGTCTAAAAACACAAAACTTAGGTCATGTTACTCAATATTTATTCAGTGACTTTTTTTTCTAAATGTCTGAGCACGTTGGTAAATGCCAAAGGGATAAAAAGAAAACCAAGAAAGGCAAAATTCTGGGAAAAGAGTGAGTTCTGACTGAGATTTTAAAAGCTTTCTAAATTTGCCATATTCCAGGTGTGTGGTCCCTGTGAAAGTACTGGTATTTGAGTAGGATTACAAATAGAGCTCTAGATGAGCCATAAGCTCCTGCCTTCTGCTGGTGGCATTTTTCCTTTGTAGTGGGACTGTTGTCATTTTGTAAGAGACACAACATCAATCTTGACATTAGCAGCAGAAATTGGTGTCTTCATGGGAGGTATGCACTCTAAATTGTCTTTTTTTAAATTTTTTTTTTGTAATAAACTTTAATGTTCTAAAGAAAAATCTGGGGGGAAAAAAAGGTTTTTAAAAAAGCACAACTGAAAGCAGAGAGCAATGAAAGAGATGTACATCATTAATGAGGAAGCTCAGCTCCTGGAAGGACAGCAATGAAGAACATGACTCTTAGTTGGGTAAAAGACAATTAAGAGGCTATCTTCAGGCATTTAAGTACTCAAGAAGAGAGGCATGACCTCACTTCCTTACCTTTTTCATCTCAAGTTATTTTTTCTCTTTTTTTTTTCCTTTTTTTTTCATCTCAAGTTTTAGCTGTAGGACAGGAAGCTTACAACACAGAAAGCCACAAGGAACAGAATTTTCATTGCAATAAGAGGCAGAGTCAAGATAATTCTGTAACAACACCATATAGAGTAAAAGAGGGGGCCTGAAGAGAAAGGTAAAGCCCCTCTGAGATGTTGCTCTAGTCATTGACAACAGACCTATACAAAGACTCAAATATGTTAAAATGGTCAACATAAGAAGCTTGATATTTTTAAATGATGTTTAAGTGAAAGGAAATTAAAATTCTCTCTTTTTTAAGGTTTATATATTTATTTCAGAGATGGCACACACATGAATGGGAAGAGGGGCAGAGGGAGAGAGGGGGAGAGAGAGAGAGAGAGAGAGAGAGAGAGAGAGAGAGAGAGAGAGAGTTGGACACTTACCCGACTGTGCTCTAAAACCAACTCTAAAACCAAGAGTTGGACACTTACCCGACTGTGCTACCCAGGCACCCATAAAATTCTTCTTTAGGAGTAAGAAAAGCCAAATGTAAACAGTGATCTAAAGCTTAATATGTTTTGGAGGAATATGCCACACTACAACATCTTTTCATTTCAATCCTGTCTGTAAAATGGGTCGTAAGATGTAAGATATAAACAATACATGCTTTAAAAATCACAACAATTATGCATACACATTTCCTTCTATTGTGTTTTAAATTCTATTATAGAACAATTATATAAAGGGCTTTGGATCAACAATCAGGAGGCCTAGATTCTAACTCAGCATGATTGCTGGTCATCTATGATGTTAAGGCCTCAGTGTCCTCACTGGCAAAATTACAGGTTGGACTAGGTGACTAAGATCTCTTTCAAATCCAGCATTGTGGATTTTTAGGATTGTTTTATTTATTTATTTATTTATTTATTTATTTATTTATTTATTTATTGTATCTAGCCCAATAGAAAACTTTCAATAATTAAGGCAATATCTGAGTCTTGTCCTTTTGTTATTATTGTTGTGTTTTTTGTTTTGTTTTGTTTTGTCTTTGTTTTAGAACACCTTTGGCTAGATGATATATTGGATGAGAACTATACTGTAATTACCCATGCCTGGAGAAAACCCAGGTGACTGACTTCTTCCACCATACTCAGAGCACTCTACAGAGATCAGTCTCAAGCTGGAATGTGACTCTTTAGTTTAAAGAAATTAGTTCGCCTGTCAGCACAGATGAGAGAAAGAGGAAACCTGAATATTTCTAAGAGACTTTAAATTTAGCAAACAGAAATGAGATTGCTAATTTCTTTTCTTTCTTCTAATAGTTTTGACCCCCTAACCATGGGTTAGCTGACAGTAGCCATACTGAAAATAGTGTTTTTATCAACCAGCTTAGGCTACTCCCCAAAGGGTCATCACTAACAATGGTCACACTCCTGACCTATCACCTTATTCATTCATTTGAATAAATATTTATTGAGCATGTGCTAAATACATGCCGGGCAAACACTCTGAGATATACAGGGAAATATTATGTGTAGTCTGACTTCAAGAACTCTATAACCAGTTTGAGGAAAGAAGTCACACAAAGTAAAGTTACAGCAATAAAAAGATATTCCAGTAGGGGGGCAGACATCAGAGCCTGTAACAGGCAAGGGGGGAGGGCAGAGATCACAGAATGGGTGGTAGGTCAAAACACAGTCTGCAGAGGCTTTCTCTGTCCTATTGAAGTCCAGCATCCCTCTCTCAGCCACACTGTGACATGTCACTCCATTCACCCAACTCTGGTTGCATTACAGATGGTGGTGACATTTTCCTTGTCCTTTGTTTTTGTTCTTTGGCTTTGATTTTTTGTAAAAATGCCTAGGCCTTTACTATTTCCATGGACTCTTTTTTTTAAGGTGTTTATTTTTATTTATTTTTTAGATTTTATTTATTTATTCATGAGACACACACACAGAGAGAGAGAGAGAGAGAGAGAGAGAGAGAGACAGGCAGTGAGAGAATCAGGCTCCATTCAGGGAACCTGATATGGGACTTGATCCTGGAACTCTGGGCTCACACCCTGAGCTGAAGGCAGATGCTCAACTGCTGAGTCACCCAGGTGTCCCTCCACTGACTCTTTATATCAATGGCTTCTTGTCCTCCTCCAAGCCTCAGTTTACTTGTCAGCAGTTTACAGGACCTTCTCTGATCAGCAACCGGAAGCAGACTTGCCCTCATTATTCTCTTCCAGCATCTGAACCATTTGCCTTCTAACAGCATTTCTGACCAAATGTAATTATTCCTGCTGTTTGCCTCACTAGAATATGAGCTCCATAAGGAATCTTATCTGACTTGTTAACTATATGTCTCAGCACCCAGCATTAGTGCCTAGTACATTTTAGGTACTTTTCTTGGAATGACAGAAAATTTGTTAATGGTGCTTGGTGAAAATGCCTATTTAAGGGGCACCTGGACAGCTCAGTTGGTTAAGAATCTGCTTTCAACTCAGGTCATGATCCTGAGATCCTGTGATTGAGTCTCGCACCAAGCTCCTTGCTTGATAGGAAGCCTGTTTTTCCCACTCTCTGCCCTTCCCCCTGTTCATGCTTGCTTTCTCTCAAATAAATAAATAAAATCTAAAGCAAAAGAAAAAAGAAAATGCTTATTTGGCATAACCTGGTCAACTCACATTCAGCCACCAAACCTGACAGCCTTTTCCAGGATGAGTTTCTGGAAAAATCATGGCACACAAATTTTCCTGAAATGAAGGTTTACTGCATTGTTTACAATGCATGTAAATTCCAGGAGATGTGTTATCAGGCTTTTCATTCACTTTCTCTGTAGAGGACTTTTCATCAGTAATTATCTCCCCAAATAAGAAGGCAAGCCTCGAAGGCAGTTGAGCCAATCCCTACATCTCAGCAGCACCAATAAATGTCGGGCTTTGATAATGATGACACATATGGAATTACTGACCACTTTAGACATGCCCTGGTGTGGTCATTTCTTTGTGCCAAAAATTATGTTTAGCTTCAGGTTATATTTTCTTCTAATTCGTCATTTCTAGTCACTGTGTTTTCTGTTCCCTTTCATTGGCAAAAGAGCTAGGGCAAAAACCTAGCTGCTTCATTCTCCACCGTACAGCAACATGACCACTTGCCAACCACACCTAAACCTTAATTATATGGTGATTTCCTCTCCAAGGATGTGTGACTGTTTTAACGAGTAAGGAAGCCGATACACTAAGGTCACATGAGCAGAAAAAAAAAAGGTTTTGGGCAAAATACTCAAAGACCCAAGTGGAATAATCTTATTCCACTGAATCATGTCCCTTGTTGTTGAACAGCCCTAAAGAACTTCTTGTCAATAGGTGATTCTGTCCGCCTGGAGTGGAAACCTATGAGTAATCTATGTGTCACTATGACTCATGTCATGGCCACCACTTCCAATTCCCCATCATCTGAAAGTTGGCAGGAAGAGTTCATACTGCTCAACAGGCAGAAGCCAGGATGGAAGAAAGACCTAATAACAAATTTTATTGATTAAAAGGAAAGATAACCAGGGGTGCCTTGGTGGCTCAGTCCCTTGAGCTTCTGACTCTTGATCTCAGCTCAGATCTAATCTCAAAGATGTTGTTCAACCCCCTAGTTGGGCTCCACACTAGACTTGGAGCCTACTCAAAAAAAAAAAAAAAAAAAAAAACAGAAGAGGATAACCAAGGTTAAGGACAATGGTTTCCTAGTCACTACCCAAATTATTCTCGTCCTTGGCATCTGTTTCTAATGTACTTTCAGAGCCAGTGCAGACATTCTTCCTTCTACCTCCTGGAGTCTTTTTATTTATTTATTAATTTTCAGATTTCCCTCATTTTTAAATTTTTTCCAAATTTGTAAATTATTTTCATTAAAGGACTTTGATAGCAATATGCTGAAGCAAGAGGAAGGACACACAGGAGCAGGCTGGTGTGTCATTCCAGGACAGAGCCACTCCCCAAACACTGCTAGAACTTCCGTTTGCCAGCTTTCTTCTTAGTCTCTATTCCTCTGCAATTCCAATTCAAATGGTATAGAGTTCAGTGACCTGATTAACTTACTGGGAAGCCAACACTTAAAATAAAGTATCTTGGGCAGCCCAGGTAGCTCAGCGGTTTAGCGCCGCCTTCAGCCCAGGGTGTGATCCTGGAGACCCGGGATTGAGTCCCACATCGGGCTCCCTGCATGGAGCCTGCTTCTTGCTCTGCCTGTGTCTGCCTCTCTCTCTCTCTCTCTCTCTCTCTCTCTGTGTCTCTCATGAATAAATAAATAAAATCTTTAAAAAATAAATAAAATAAAGTATCTTAGGAATAAACCAGAAGATTGTATGAACTCAGGGGACCCCTATAAAAACATAAACTGATCAGGTGGGAGAAGAGATTTTGGAAAATCAGATTTTATAAATAAAATGTTTGCCATAAATTGGTTAAAGGAAATTAAATGTGTGATAGGCAGAAGTGGGGAGGGACATCCTAAACTACAGATTACAATTTTTTTATCTAATCAAAGGAGTTATTTACAAGGAAATCTGCCCCTTTATGGCTACTCAGCATGTTCTGCAGACTCTTGTTGGGTTCCTCCTTCACTTTATCCATTTGGTTATTTCTAAAATCTTCCAGCGATAGTGATCACACCTCCTTTGATAGTAATTTTCTTCCTCTATTACAGATCTGTTAGTTGGTGGGTGATTTATTAGGATTATGCTTTTCCCTCCTGGAGACTTCAGCTTTAGAACCAGTCCCAGCTCTTCCCAAGGCCCAGGGACCCTAGCTTTGTCAGCCACTGCAGATGGGTGGTCAAGTAATATTAGATAGTTAACTTCTTGATTGGAGACAGCCCCCGCTTTTTTAAATAGCAAATCTTTTCTCTAATTAGTCATAGCCCCAGACCAGATTTATACAATAGTGACTTTATACTTTCCCCACATGTTCCACAATTCAGTATTTTAAGAAGTTTTTTCATAGAATTGTATCATTAAGACAACTTTATATAATGGGGGGTAGCTCCAGTGGATTAGAAATCAGACAATGTGGGTTTTCATCCTGTCTGTCCCTAAAAAGTCACATGATCTGCCCCCCTCCAGTCATGTAATCTTAAGAATGTAACTTTGCCTGGGGTGCCTGGGTATGCATTCTGTTAAACATGAGACTCTTGGTTTCAGCTCAGGTCACTATCTCAGGGTTGGGAGATTGAGCCCTGAGTTGAACCCTGAATCAGGCTCTACACTCAGCATGGAGTCTGCCTGAAATTTTCTCTCCCTCTCCCATTCTTGCTCATGTGCTCTCTCTCTCTCAAATAAATAAATAAACCTTAAAAAAAGGTAACTTTGCCAAACGGGTTTCCATTTCTATTGCTGTCAAATAGGGCATTGCATTAGACTTAAATATCTCTTCTTACAAAGTCCTCTTCAAATACTTGATGAATGGATAAATCTGTACTCTTGTAGAGTAAATAACAATATATTTATTTATGAATTATCTCCATTTTTATAATCTATTAATTTAACAATGGATTGACTAGAGTTTATATAACTCCATGGATACAGATTTCTATAGTCAAATGTGTAATGTTCTTAATGTTTTAAGTTACATTACTGATTTTTTTTGTGGATATCAGAGTTATTTGAACATCATATGGATGCATATTTTTATTTTAAGTAATTTTTAAAGAAAATGATCAGATTTGGCAGTTATATAAACAATTGAGAAGACAGCAAGATTGAAAAACAGTTTTGCCAAATTGTAGAATTTTAAAATAATTTTATACCTAAAGATGGAGGACATATTTCTCATAAAATGTATGTGTGCGTGTGTGTGTACATGGTATGTGTGGGTGTCTGCATGGGTGTATGTGTGACTCAGCTCAGAGAATCCTGGGTTGAACTATAACAGCGCTATAAACATGAGAACTAGAAGCAGATCCAATTGCTCACAGTGTAAAGGACAAACCTGTGGCATTGTGAAAGATCTTACTCGTTTGGGCTTTCTGTAGAGCCCACTAAAACTGCTGAGAGCTATCACCATTACCTAGTCTCATGCCAACTATATCTGGTAACTCACTTTGACATATCAGTTTCTAGGTAGAAGCTCCAAGACAATGGCTCATGTGATATCAGTGCCAGCTGGAGTCAGCTGCAAGCAAAAATCTCCACAGTATTTTAAATAGATATTTCAGATGTTTAAAATTTAAATAAAACAAGGCAGAGTGTGTAACGTTCCAAGTGAAGTCAATTGCCAAGTTGTGTTGGTTGGTACAACCACGTACTGTATCAATGGAGTCATAAATTGCTGCATAATGCAGACACGTAGGAGGAGGGAAAGGTGACAAAAAAATAAAAAGAGTGAGAGTGCATTAAAGGTGAATCCCCAAGGATACTCTTCCATTAAACTCTGAGAGCTTACAAAGTGACACCATCCCACTCCAACCCAAGTAGTATGTGAGCCTTTGGAGCCATATGCAATATATGTTTCAAAGTCCAGACCAAAGCTACTAGGTAAGTTTTATTGGTCCCTCTAGAAAGCAGTTTTTTTGACAGGGCTGGAAAAATAATGTTACAAAGGATCCAGTAACAACAGAATCTAGGCCTGTTAGTTAGATTCCAAGTTGATGCCTCTTCCAAAAGGAAAGCATCCAGAAAAACAATATATTCCCTAGACTAGGTGAGCAAGTCCAATGTTTAGAATTAGGAAAAGTTTGGTATATAACTCAATTATATCAGGGTTAAGATCTGTTGATGCAAATCTGTTTACCATTTTATTTGCTTCAACAAATACAATCATAAAGGTAAGTTTCTCCAAGATCATCCCTTGTGGGAGCTTAAAACAAAAAATAGGAAGATATATGTCCCTGGCTTTCCAAAGCCTATGCTGCCTCTAAAGGTTCATTTAAGAATACAGTACAGCTGAAAAGGCAAGTTTGCATACATACAGTCTCCCTGTACAATGACCGTGGTGACCGATGACCAATGAATCAATTACATCTTGTGCACCCTACATAACCTTTGGAGATGATGAATATTTGGAGTGTGTTTTTGTGGTCTCAAGCCAAAAGTTAACCGCAGCCTAGAGATCATTGAACCTCAGGAAAATAACTAGAAATCTATGTTCCCCGCTCTATTTTCAATGTATTTGGAGAGAACAGAATTCCATTAGAGAGAGACAATGTAATTGTGTTCATAACTTCTGAGTTGAAAGGTTGCATTTATATGATTCCTTTCTTCCAAAGATCATAAAATACCTCACAGATGCTATTTCATTTATATTTCAAATCTCTTTATGGTATAAGAAAAGAATGCAATACAGTTTTAACAAAAAAAAAAAAAACACTAACAATTTAATAGTGGTTAGTAAAACTAAGCAAAGTAACCTTTATCTAATTTCATATATAGGGGAAACCAACATCTAATAACATTTAAAATAAGTGTGTCTTAAAGGATTGTAAGTGAGGTTCAGATAAGATGACTTTTCTAAAAATACTAGACATATATGAAAGGCATTATCGTTGTAAACTTTGTGAAGGCAGAGACAATATTTTGTACCTCTTTCACATACTTTCTAGGATCTAACACTGGATGAATATTAAGTGCTTAATAAACATTCCTTGATAACAATTAGAGTACTTATTGTTTGCCAGGAACCATTGTTAGGTGCATTACATGTAATATTTCATATTTCATTCCCCTAAGAGGTCATGTTATAGCTATCCTCATGCTACAGATGAAGAGGCTGAGGTTGAGAGAGGATGAGCAACCTGACCAAAGACATGTAGCGAAGGCTCCCTGACTTCTGGCATTTTGGCTACAAAGCCCAACTTCTGAAACTCTTTACTCCTCTTGCTTTTCATAGAACCAGAGATCCCGAAAGGATGTAGAGGTTATTAAATCTGCTTTTTAAACTATTAAAAAGTGGAAGAACTTTTAAGGAGTGGATAGGAATTTGATAGTGTGTGTTGGGTATCATTTTAATCCAGAAATTAAAATAGATAAAGAGACCAATTTCTTGATATGATTGGGTTGCAATTGTATGATTTTTATAAGAGGTGTTTCATTCAGAGAAATGCTTCTAAGCATTTGATTTGGCAACAGATTGAGAATTGAAGTTACAGTCCGCAAACTATTTCTATTCTTCTCCTGATCATCTAGTTACAGATCCCTACCCGAATCGTGGGAGCATAAATCCGATTATGCACGAGGCCAATGGGAACAAGATAATTGCATAGATCTAGTACCCATCCATTACATGCGGCATCATAAATCACTGAACTGCCACAACCTCAGCTTTCTGGAATCCCCAAGTTGTTTGAATCACTCTACGGCTGCCATTTATGGAAGAACCATATTATACTGCCTTTGCCTTAAGGGCTATCGAAATAAAATGTAAAATTTGAGTGTTTGCCCTTCAGAGGGTGCTCATGTGATAGAACACTGGCAACATGAGAAAACAAATCAAAATTTGGTATCTTTTGATGTAAACATGGGCAAGCACCTCAATCTAAGGATCTGGTTAAGAAATTAGGAAACTAAGTGGGTAATTCTCTTTTTTAGTCCTTTTGTGATGAACATTACATTTGTTAGCAGAAATGTGAGTCTGCTTTTCCCTCACACACACCTCACACACATGCCAACTCCGTAGGGGGGAGTCTGACAAATGTGTAATTCTTGAACAAAGTAAGCAAAGCATTTGGCCTGAGTAGAGACAGAATGATCAGATGGCCACAGATTAAAATGAGTTCATGCCCAAGGCTTATTTGAGCCTTTAAGCCCTGGAATTGAAATTAAATTGCATTGATGAATCCATTCAGATTCCTTATCTAGTGTTTTCTTTCTATTCAACACAATGTATGTTTACTGCTCCCCTACTGGCTTATGGGTATGAAAGGTCAGTGGCCTCCACCTCCACAAGGAACTCGCGGTTTAGTGAGAAAAACAGATATATAAACAAGTAAGTTCTTTAAATGGACTAACTAAAATAATGGAGGCATATATTGTCAAGTTGTGGCACAATGGATGGCTCAACTGTACCTTACTATGTGAGAAAAGGGTCACAGAAAAAGAAGAAGTAATTGCACTGAGTTTTGCAGGAAAAATACACATTTTGACCAAGGGGGAAAGTCTGGAATGGATGGAGCAGAGCGATAAAAGCAGTATGACTCATTCCTAATAGTGGATTGTCACCTCATTCATTCCTCACTACAGCACCATGTAGAAGGATGTCATTGTCCTAATTTTAGAGGTTCACAGAAGTCGATGTCTCAAGAATGTAGGGCTGGTAAGTGATATGATCTTGACTGTCCCGTGTTGCCACAGCTGAGCACAGGGAGCTCTGGGGAGAGAGGAGACAGCCGAAGCTGCTGGGGAAGCAGGGCCAGATGGTGGCGGGCCTCTTACATTGTGCCTTTGGACTTCATTTTTTAGTGCAAGGGAGTCAGTAATGGATTTTTCAGCAGGGGAGTGGGTGACAGGAATCTTTTTGCCTTTCAGACAGCATCCTGCTAATTGCATGAAGCTTGGTTTTGACTGGGTATGAGACAAACTTCAGCATTGTATAGATTCGGAAGGTCAGCACAAATAATGTGGACCATCCTGTTATTTTTTTGTGGTCAGGATGCTTGATGCTTCTCTGATTCTTAAGCTTCCACCATCATATCTGTCCATGATCTTCCACTATCTCCCCGACCTGGGCCTGTTTTTAACTCTTCTGCTCAACTTTCTTTCTACCTATGAAGTACCTATGTATGTAATTACTAAGGATACAAAGTACAAATTCAAGACATGAAGAAGTATAACTTTTTAGCACATGGGGGTGCTCTAAAGGTCTTTCCAAATAGTCCAAATATATATCTGAAAATTCCATGCACCTCTATGTCAGAAACCTGCAGAACACAACCCACTAAAGACTCTATCCCTGGTGGAAGTGCCTCCTACCTTCCAACCTTCCACCTGAGACCTGATGAACTTTCCAGGATCCTGAGGATCCTCACTTGAAGCCACTTGATTCATCAAAAAGGAGTATTTCCAAAACCACAGTATCAGATACTACAAAAATTGGCCTTAGGATATTTTTAAATTGCTAACTCCACTGGTGCATTTAAAATATAATTGCACATATATGAAAGCCCTAGAAACACATCCATTTGTACTTTGAGGCAAACTGGTATTTTTCATTGTATTTTTGTGTTGCTTTGCTTCATTTTTAAACATAGTAATCCCCATTCAAATCTAAGCAAGGCTGTCTCCTTTAGAACCCACAGGAACCTTCTTTCTCTCTTCTTTGCCACTCTGAAGCCCCTTTTACTATAATTTTCCTTCCGGTCTCGTGATGAACAGACTCCCTGAGATTCCCTTCCCCATGGCCATGCTCATAATAACAGTTTTCTGCAAACTGACCATAGTCTCCTCCTTGCCATTTATCTGGAGGAGCTGTGTGCAAGCCAGAGCTCCAGAAATGGAACAGAGAAAGAAGCAGGATACACTGAAGAACTCAAAGAATCTTTCTCATTTCAAGGAACCAAACATTTACCTCTCTGTAAGAGTTTTGTGGAAGAATAAAAATTAAAAGTGAAAAAAAAACACAAAACCTTATTAATGTTTGCCGGGGGAACAGAAAAGCTTTCTCCACAAGAAAAGTCCTTTCTGTACTGAAATTGGCAGCCAGACGGCCTGAACATTTATCTCCTGCACAGAAAGTGCTCTGTCAGGCAAGCTGTGACTAACAATACGCTGAAAAACACGCCACAGACTTCCACTGTATTTTATTTGGCAGAGAGGAATTATTCCTCGGCACAAAGTATTTGCAACTGGCATTGGTTAAACAAGAAATTACAACCTTTAAAAGCCCTATTTATCATTAGCTGCAAAAGTGCAGACTTCACCGTCAATTACTCTGACAAAAGATTACAGACCATCAACACCGCACACAGGAGAACAACAGTCTTGGGGGCCAGTGGGCCTCTCAGAAGGGACGATGAGAAAGTTAACGCCCAGGAGCCCCTTCTCCACGGACCCCCGCCCCCAACCCTTCCTTGCCCACCCTGCTCCCCTCTGCAGGCTAACTCTCCTGCCTCTAGCACTCACTCTCCCTTCACATCTGCCAGCAGAGGCCGGTAGACCAGCAAGCTTTCCCCAGAAAGATGCCATAGTTACAGAAGTTGGTGCTTAAGAATCATTGGCCAAGTCAGGTCAGCAGCGACTTTGCTCCAATTCTGTTCTGAATGTGTTCTGTTGATAAAAATGGAAATTACAAGTTCGATTTTTGAAAGCTAAAGAAATAATATGGTGTTATTCCTCTCAGCTGCTTCATTTGGAGGCTCAATGGTCAGAAAAATAGTGGATTTTAATAAGCCAAAGGCCTCCAATGTGACGCTAAAAAACCCTCCTAAACACTGAATGGTGCTATGTATTCTTGGAAGAAGGTTTTTTGCATTTCACTGAGGCATCAGCCCATCTTTAAATGATTTCATCCCCTAGGAACAGAAAAACAAAGAGATGCTTTGTTCTCCAGACCTTAAAATTAAAGAAAAAATTATTCTCAAGTACTTATATAAGTGGCAAGAGATCTTTCCTTTTTAAAAAGATTTTATTTATTTATTTTAGCAGTGGGGGGGGGGGACTGGGGCAGAAGGGGAGAGAGAGAGAATCTCACACAGATTCTGTGCTGAGCACAGAGCCCAATGGCTCAATGGAGGACTCAATCCCAGGACCCTGACATGACTTGAGCCATAATCAAGAGTCGATCGCTTAATCAACTGAATCATCCAGGTGCCCCTAAGTGGCAAGAAATACATGTTTATATCCTTACTTGGCTTTAACTTTCCAAAGTGTGAGAGCATTACCAGCGTTACTATCATCTTGCTGCCAGTTGAATTAGTTTAAATCATCCTGGAGTTTTTCTCAGAGGCTTACAGCTTAATATTATTCTCTTCCATATTTTGTCTTTATTGGCTATATCAATATTTCATGAGTATGAAATAAAATAACAATATATGTAAACGACTTACAGTTTGGTACAGAGTGCTCAATAAATGATGTTGGAGATGTTTATAGAGATGAGGAGGGGAGAATATGCTGTATGAAAAGTTGTTTATAAAGGCTTTTAATGATATTAAAGAACACTTGTGAATATACGTATAATGTATACATGTATCCATATACATGAATACAAGTTACAGATATGTCATATTCTTAAGTATATAAAACCAGATTCAAAAAAAAAAAAAAAAAAAACAGAAGGAAATAAAACCAAAGGTGAAGAGTATTCACTTCTGAGCAATGCAATCATGGAAAGTAACTGAGAGTCTAAGAGAGTAAATGATTTGCCCAGTGCTACAGCCAAACCTGAGACCTAGCTTAGCTTATTTTACTTCTGGGCCTGTGTGCTTTTTTCTCCTTGCTGCTTGCTGCCTCCTGGACTGATGAGTGTGTGTGTGTGTGTGTGTGTGTGTGTGTGTGTGCGTGCACTAACACGTGTGCACTCACACACACTTGTCTGTTCACATTCCATATCTTTTCCAGTTGATGTGTGTTTAAGGAGTGGGTCTATTCATATATGAAGCTCCTCATCTCTCCAATAAGAGCATGTTCCTCCACATTTGGTGTGCTCTGTGCATAAAAACTATCACAAGGCTATTGCTTGTGGGTGACCTCCTTTAAAAATCACAGGAGTTTGGATAGCTTTATTTAGTTCTATTAGGTTCAAAGAATGTGCCAGGCAGATTCTCAGTCCAAAAATAATCTCCTTTTATTGGTGCTCTAAATTAACTCATGGAGGAGTGGGCTGAGCTAAATTAAAGCTTTCATACGGGGGAAACCCAGGGATTTTTACTGAGTGGTAAAAGTTTTCTCTCTCTGTGAGAACTTTACTGTTTCCTTCCTCTAAGAGAGGCTGTGCTTAGATGCAAAGAAAGTAGCTCAAAGCAGATCTTGGAGAATTCATTTTATTTGACAAAGACTCTTAGTTTAAGCCCCTGGTGTGGGATATTTAAAATTTTATAGGTTTTCCTAGCTTTTAAAGTAATTTGCATGTAAATAAAGATAGTAATCTCTCGCACAAATGGCAAAATGTGTTCTTTGCCCTTTTTAAACTGGAAAATTGGATTCGTAAGAGTCATTAGGGGCAGTATTTTTACTTATAAAGAATTTCAAATGGCTTGACAAATCTTAACCACATCCCTTCTGGACTGCCAGCTGCACCTCGTGTTATCTTTTCATAACTAGGAATACCGTGGTTCATTCCTCTCTGGGAACTGCACACTAGGAGACAGGCAACCAAAGGCTTAAAATATGATATTGAGATTCAAGGTCGCCTCTTTTTCTCTAATATGGACATGTCACTGCTGGTCATGGCTAATGATGCATTTACCCCCACTTCTCCATTGTGGAACTAACACCCACTGAGTTTCTAAATAGCCACAGACAGGCATGCCAGGCTTGTCTTACTGCCATATGGCCCTGGGACTTTTCATGTGTCACTCTCTCCTCTGCTTCTGCCTACCTTGTACTGTGAATGAGTGACCAGTCCAGGTGTGAGGTGTTGATCTTCTCTGTCTTTCTTTTGCACTGGATTTTGGACATGCACACCACTGCCAACGAAGCAAACTAAAATGCCAAAGCCTTCTATGCTAAAGTCTACAGGACAGTATGTCTACATTTTGTCCTCCACGCTGCACATCTAGAAGGTCCCAGAAAAATTATCCTAAGCAAGTCTAAGCCTGTGCTGGGTTCAACTGAGGTTTGTGACAGTCCTAGAGAATAGAGAGTAAAAGAGTATACCCAGAGAAAGAAGTGAGAAGGGAAGATGCGGTCAGGATAGTTGAGGGGAAAGATGCAAGTTCATACCTCTGATGGATGTCTTGGGCTTTTTGTTTGGTTGGATTTTTTATGGATTTCTTGTTGACCAGAGAAACGAGTTTGAGGTGATGTGAACTAACAGAAACTACCATTGGTTGGGAGCTGATATGTCCAAGTGAAAAGAACTCAGGCACAACTGGCAGCTTCTGATCCTGACTCAGAAACACTCTCCTCTACCTAACTGTGGCTGTGACTCTTATGCATTTACACATTCCCAGTATGAAAGAGTGACCTTTCCACTCAAGAACACTATATGTCCATATATGGACAGACAGATGAGACTAGCATCAAATGAGACAGACAGATGAGACTAGCCTATAAAGGCTTTGCCAAAAGAAGGGAGAGGATGGGGGCATGAAAGCACAGGTATGTAATATTGATATAGCATCTCATTCCGAGTGGTTACAACCATTGCTATGGGAAGCCATCAGTGGAACACAGCAGGCATTGAGCAGGAGCTCACTTTCCAGTTCCAGTTCTGCAACTAGCTAGCTGATCTTGTGTAAATAACCTCAGTTTCCTTGTTCTGCAAATAAAAGGTTTGGAAGGACACCCTCTCTGGCCCCTTCTCAGCTCTGCCAGTCCATCAGGTGCAATTAATGCAGTTAGCCGTTCTAATACCAGAAATCTTATAAATCAGGCCTCCAAAGACATCCCAGTGGGTGAACTAGACCCTTCTATTGCAGGTTCTTAAACCGCATGCCAGGTCAGAGCACTTCAGCCTCTTTCCCAATGCAACGGATTCTCAGGCTCTGCCAGTTTCTTCATTTATTGCATGAAGAGCCTGAAGGACAAATCAGAAGAGCTGATGCCTTTAGCTACCCTTTCATTCCTATACCTGTTGTTACTCCAACCACAAAAAAAATCTTAGATGTTATAAAACACTTCAACCATAGAAGTTGAATTAGACCCCAGTCGCTGAGCATTTGGTTACTACAGGAAAAGGAAAAAAGAAAATCAGTTAAGTTTTATTTATAGTCTGCTTTCATTGTGAAATAGTAAAGTCCCTGAGTCAATAAAAAGATGTGCTTGTTTCTAAAAGTATAAATATGCTTTCTTAAAACACTGGTAAATATTATGGGCACATTTCCCAGATTTGAAGTACTATTACAATCCTCTTATTTTCCCCATAAATATGCTCACACTTCTTAGCTCATGTGACTGGCTTTTGAAAGAGAAAATGAGTTACATTAAAAATATATCTCTTAGAGGGCATATGCATTATACATGCACACAAGCATATATACACACACAACCTTCATATAAACTTCAAAAAAATAATTTGTACCCTACAAAGAGAACAGCTGTTCTGTGAGATGATATACTCCCTATCTGTGAAGATCTTTAAGCAAGCCTGGATTGTCTGCCAGTAGAACAGAGAAGGAATTTCCAGATCCCAGAGCAGATTTGATTTGACAACTTATAAATTCTCTCAGTTTTGAATTCAGAGACTCTCTGAAGTTACTATTTTTTCCCCTAACTTTGTTTAAAATCTGATCTAAACTTTCTCCTGTGTTTCATGCATTGGCCTCCACTATAATAAATCCAAGTGAGAAACTGAAACTCTGTGGTACTGAAATTTGGATTTTAGACACTTGCACATGAAAACCATAGTGTGTGGAATACAGTCCTTCATGGTAGTAGCCTTCCTCCAAGAAAACTGCTAAGTGCTTTAGAAAACTAAAATTGTATTTGCCTCATGGAATCTCTGTGTGGTGGATGATACTATTCCCACTTTTCTCAAGCAGAAAACATAAAAATTAAGAATCAAATAAGATTGAATTATAACTCCCAATCATTTTACTTCATGGGCAAAAACGCACCTTAGTTCTACACTATATAGAAGCATTGCTTTGCCATTACATCTTGCCTTCAGTATGGTCAGATTTCTGAGAGAAAACATTTTCCTTGATCGCTCATCTCACCTTGAAATTTAATCCAATTCGAGATTTGAGTTTCTAAACAGTTTAATTCAGTCTCTAAGAAATTGCAAGTAATAAATTGACCCATCAACCTTATTACCCATCTTCCATCATACTATCCATTCTATTGAACTTCGTATTTCAAAAAGTTTTCCTTTTAAGAGTCTGGCTGAGCAAGTTTTACCCAGCAACAAACATTTTCAGATTATTTATGATGGTGATTGTTGAGTTTAGTGGGTGTGGGGGATGGGAGATGTAGGGGATCGCAGCCCAGCAAGAAAGTCAACTGTTATTCTTTCCTGGTCCCTTCATAAGTAAGGCAGCACTGCCATATCAAATATCCTGTTTCCTGAAAGCCTGCCTCTGAGATTGGTATGTGCAGGAAATTACATCATTGCAGAATTCGGTCACACTGACCCTAAGTGCACCCATATTCCAGCATTTGCCCTCTGACCCCACATCCTTAATCACATTTGCATGCTGTCTCCACTCTTTATAGTAATATTTAGAACCTTTCTACAGCATATTCTATTTTGCAAGTCATTTATCAATGCTAATTCATCTCTTCTCACCTTCATTCCTCTGAGGCAGAGCCCTGTGATTAGTAATAATAACAAAACCATGGTATTTGGCTTTTCTGTAGCTTCTGTCTCCTGAGAACTCTACATATATTAACAACACGCACATCGGTCTCCCAGAATGGCTCAGGTCACGGGAGGAGTAGGGAAGAATGCTGTGACTAGCCAAAGTGGAATAAATTGAAGGTTGGGTTGGAACTGAATCAAGATGCCGGTGTTAATATGCCCGACTATGTAGGAAAAGTTCCAGGATCAGTTAATGATGAAAAGCAATAAGGCTGTCATAATTTGCCTGGAATATACATAGGATTAGGCCAGCTCCTAAAATTTCCCAAGGTACCTCAGGGTCAAGGGCTTTGTGCAGAAGGTAAGCCATCTTGATGATATAAAAATTTCAAAAGCCCCAGATGCAGAAAAATGTAAGAGAGGTAAGTGTGTGGGGTGTGTGTGTGTGTGTGTGTCTGTGTGTGTGTGTGTGTGTGTGTGAGAGAGAGAGAGAGAGAGAGATAGGGAGAGAGGGAAGGAGGAAGTGGGAAATAAGGTTTTTTTTCACTTATTTCCACAAAAATTCTTTTTTGGACCCACTTCAATCCTCATTACTTGATGTAGATTATCATTTCTTATCTTGAAAAAAATGATTCTACATCTAGGACAAATCTATTAAGTAATCAGAGAATGCTAGTGGTCTGAAAGAAAATGTTTTAGTTTTTCATTAAATACATGTAATACAGCAACTTCATAATAAGGTAGGGTTACAATACTTATTATAATACAAGGTTATACTCAATAATAACGCAAGGTTTTCCTTTAATTACCTTCTAAAGAGTTAGCTATATCCCAAGATACAGTTCAACAGTGACTCCAGGAAGGATATTCCAACGCATTTACTAACCCTCACTTATTAAGATTGTTAAGGCTCATCTCTGGAGTTAAACGCTTCAAAATAGTAATTTAATCAAAAGTGTTAAAACTATGGAAAAATAAGAAATTAATTCTTAACCCATAAGGATTAATGCTAGCTATTGGAAGGATTTTCTGATTATGGACAATTATTAATATAAACACATATTCTTTCCTGGAAATGCATAGAAATATATTTACTAGAGATGTGCTTCCTGAATAGTTCCTACTCCAATTTTTAACTGCCAAGATAAAGATAACTACTGTATCATATAATCTATTCCTCTCTGAAGTATCTCTTTCCATTTGATACTGCATTTATTTGATTATATAGCTAATCTAGAGTCCAGATTCTAGACCCATCAACCAACTCTTAAATTTCCTGGAGAACAAAGGATTTTAAACCCCTCGAAGTGCTTAACATAGTACCATGTAAACACAGATGTACAATAAATATTTCTTGAATAAATGTTGCAATAAGGTAGGCTCAAGTGTTGTACTGAGGCACTGTGCCCCCCATTGCAACAGAAGGTCCCACAGTCCCTTGAAACCTACTGCTAGAACACTGTGAGTCACCGAGGGCACAAGGGTTAAAGTTTTCCCACTTTATGTTAAACCCTTGGGACTATGCTCCTTTACTTTATTTATTTTCAATACTATACTTGTCACTCACAGGAGAACAGGGGAGGGACAAGAGGGGGAGGGGGGAAGAAGGGAGGGGAAAGTAGGGAGTTGGATGCAGAATGCAGAAGGGGGAGAAATAGAAGAAAGGAGAGGGGAAAAGGAAAGGGAGAGAAGGAGGAAAGAGGAAAGCTGAGGAAAATATAATTCAATGTACCTGAAATAAAAACAAAAACATGAAAAAGAAAAAAAGAGAGCGGAAGGACAAGAGGAAGAAAGGAAGGAAAGGAGGGAGGAAATTTCTTCTCAGCGATGTCAGAATCCATTTGAGTGGCAACTCAATAAAAACAAGTTGGTTCTCACTATTTATGTTTGACCTGATTAAATCCATCAGCAATCTCTAAGAGACGGTACTTTATATTTCACTCCTTGATTGATAAACATTTTAACCCAATCTTTGCTTGCTGGCTGACACTCAACCCATCTGCTTAATTTCACTATTCATTCAACAAACACTTTTTGAGCAACAATTTTCCAGGTGTGGATTAGCCCTGAAGAAACAATGGTGAATAAAATATGTCTCTCACTTGAAAGGCTTACCTGCTTTCTCCACAGCCACCCAAAACCCAGATTAGTGCTATTATCCATTCCCAAATTTTGTCAAGCAAACACCTTTTCATCACATTATCTTCACTAGACTCATTTTGTCTATCTAGACAAAAACTTCTCCCTGCAATCAAGCCTTTTCTAAAGGACTTCCTCTGAGCATTTTATGCAGCCCTTTGTTCTGCTGCCAAAGGCACTACTCTACTCACATCAAGTCAATTTACTCTTCTCTCTCCAGGCTCTTATATTTTCTGAAATTTCCATCTGTTTGAATAGTTTCTAAATTTTATTTTATTCGTACTCTTCCTGGAAGCATAATTCTAGGACCTCTCTGGAACATAATCTAGCTAGCTCATGTATATCTATCCTGACTCATAAAAATATTTGAATAGTTAAAGCTCAATTTATATTATAATTACTCTTATCGAACAAATTCTCATATCTGAGGGGTAGTGGGGAAGTCAAGTTTTTCCAAACATGTATTCTCTCCCATTTTCAAAACCAAAAACTAGTCTACTAATAGTAACTACTGATTGTGCTTTCAAATACAATTGTTTTTTTTTTTTTTAAAGATTTTATGTATGTATTTGAGAGAGAGAGAGCATGAGAGAGAGACGGAGAGTGCACATGAGTAGGGAGAGCAGCAGAGGGAGAGGGAAAAGGAAACTCCTCCCTGAGCAAAGAGTCCTAAATGGGGCTCCATCCCAGGACCCTGGGATCATGACCTAAGCCAAAGGCAGATGCTTAACTGACTGAGCCACCCAGGCATCCCTCTAATATAATTATGAATAAATACTAAGAACCAACTAACTTTTCTCATACATACCACACACACTTGAACTGTTCATGGTGGCAAAATTGACTATTATAATAATCTCCCTCCCCTGATCTATTCTAAGTGATGGACATCTCTTCATCTTTCACTTTCAAGCTCAAAGTTTATATTTCCCATGAAGGTTTTCCTTGGCCACTGGATGACAACTCCATCCTTTTTAATCCTTTTTTATCATGCCCTGATTGTGACTCCACTCTAGAACCCAAAACATACTGCTGACTTAGGATTCACATGTCTGCTTCTTTTAAACTATGAGCTTATAGGGGTCAGGGACCAGACCTTACATGACCCAGTATTTCTAGTGTTGTGAATGGAAAAATTATAGATGCTCTGCAATTGAATGAATGGAAGGTAAGAGAGGAGGGAACATCTTATATATAACGAAACATTTAAAAAAGATGGCTATTAGGAGCTAGAAACTTTTTGGTAGCTCCTGAATTTTCCAAGAGGAATATTGTCTGGAATCTCATGAGAAAAGTGTATCATAACAGATGATGAATGCCAACCTCATCTTTCTCAGTCAAAAGATAACCAAATCCTTAAAGTTTTCCTTTTTTGATATAGTTGTCTGTCAAACACACGCTCAATCTGTTCTCCAAATCTCCATCCACATGCTTCCCCTTTCATATGACATGATCCAATCTCAGTGCCCCAAGCTCCCCACACTTCACCCCATATCGCCACCTGGTGTCCTAAAGCAAGAAAAATACCTAAGAAATTTTTTAAAAAAAATTTAAGCTGATAAATATCAGGACCCTGGAACTATATACTAAATGTTAAAACAAAAACAAAAACAAAACAAAACAAAAAAAACCTCCTATGTCCCTCTTGGTATAGACTTCTGGTCACAAACATAAAGATTAAGTGCATAAACCTCCCTCAAAGTACAGCCTTGTTTCCACTCTTATCTTCATAAAAAAATATAAATGCTGTTCATCTTTTCAGCTCCATGGACTTCCTTCTCCCCATAGATTCCACGTTTTACAACTTCTACCAAGTACACTATATTTTATCATTTGGATTAAGTAAATTCAAAATTGTCTGGCTATGGTACAACTTAGCCTGTGACAGCCAAGAATTATCATCATTCATTCAGCTCTTTAATGAGTCCCTACTATATTCTAAGAACTGTACAAGGCTCCACAAAGTCACTTTAAATTCAAATTGATGGAATAAACAATCTTAAAGTTTTTATTGTTGTTGTTTGTAGAGTACAAACATTTTATTATTAGGTGCCTTGAAATACTGAAAATTAGTAAAGACTTCCTTTATTGCCCCAAGGAATTTGGAAATATGAAATTGGATACCAGTTGATTAGGAAAAAATATGTCCCGATGGATTCAGTACAACTCCAAATTAATAATTCATGTCTCAAATGTCTACTTTTAGCTCAGATTATCTTTCATCTCATTTTAACTGTGCAGTTGGTCGTTAATGTACATTAATGATAATTTTACTGTCATGGAACTAGGAACCAAAAGATGTATAGCTAAAGAATAGTACAATTTACTTGAACTTGTGTCACCACAAAATCATCAAATGTGTTTCATTAATGAAATCAGCAATGAAAGTAAAGTATAGGAAGCAAAAAATGCCTCAATCAGAGATTCCCAGTCAACAATTTTCAGGATGAAGACAAAGTTTTCAAGACTCCAAAATAAAATGGGCAGGAGGAATAAGAACAACATAATGAGTTTCTTCTTGAGTTAAATGCACCCATTTTTTAAAGATTACTGTCATTTTGTTATTTGGGGGCCATATTGTCCTTTCTTTTCTAAAACAATATACACAGAAAATGGTAGGAAGTTTATTTAATATCCTTACTTGGCTAAATAAATAAGGATACCTAGATTTTTTAAAATAAAATTTTACTGGGTAAAAAAATATTTTTAAAGACTGGATAACTCTGAGCATAAATTTGAAATTAATTTTGAAGGGCTAAATGTTGGAACCCTTGTAACATACCTGACTTTATGTTATTGTTAGATCAAATTTAAAAATCTAATTGCTTTTTCAAATGGATTGTTAAATAAAAGCAATTTTTAAGAAAAATAGAAAAAAATCAGATATCTTAATTTTGCCACAAGTATAGGCCAATTCCAGAGATACTTATTAACGCTATGTAACATCACATTTTCCTGATCCACACTGTACCTTGAGTGCTAGTGTTTTCTCAAGTTATTTTATACGGCTTCCTGGGTTCAAAGTTAGTAGGGGGTTCGAGGTTTTACTTTCCAATATTTCTTGGTTAATAGGTAAATTAATAATAACAACACAAACTTTTAGAGAGGTGTGACAACAGACTTAAAAGTCACTCTGCAAATACATGAAGGTATAGCATAGATACTCTGACTTCTGCATGACAGTGAACGCCACATTGCTTCTCAACATGTTGCTTAGCTTTAAGTAAAATCTATTTCTCTCCCACCTCTTCTCTTTCACCCTCTTTCTCTCACCACAAAACTTTCTGGGTTGAGTAAAAGTATTTGGTCACTTGCTCTTTGACCCCAGAGTCTCCTGAGACTATATATTCATTTTAAGAATGAGTCCCTTTAGTTACCTAAAGTGTCCTCAGACTAAATTGTTTCCAGATGTTTGCGAATATTTCAAGGAAATATCCACACAGTTTTTATGGCTGAGTGATAAAGGACTCCACAGTGTCTGCTCAATTGTAAAATAAGAACCAAGTACTTATTATAAAATAACTTCCATTCGGTATTTGCTACATGCCAGGCACAGTGATAACCATGTTCAATACAATATCCCACTGAATGCTCAAAGCAACCCCATATAGGAGGCAGTGTGATCCTCATTTCAGAGAAAAGAAAGGTGAGGTTTAAGAGAAACTGCACAGAACAAGCAAGTGAAGGAGATGACTTGCTCCAGAGTCCAGCCCTGGAGGTCCCACTGCTCCCTCAGAGCAAAACTCCAGTAGCTTTGAAAAGAAAAGGACAGAAAGAATTCATGAAAGTCATAGGGTATTACTGAGCATCCAAAGAAATTTCCTGGTGCACCTGGGTGGCTCAGTAGGTTAAGCATCTGCCTTTGGCTCAGGTCTGAATCCCAGGGTTCTAGAACCAAGTCTATCCTGGGGTCCTGGGATTGAGCCCTGCATTGAGGTGCCTGCTCAGCTCTCCCTCTGCCTCTCCCCCCTTGTACTCTCTCTCTCACCCTCGCTCACTCTCTCTCTCAAATAAATAAATAAAATCGTTTTTCTTTTTTAAAGAAATTTCCTGTAAGACACTGCAGAAGAAAGTTTGTAGGCCAAGAGTTCTTGTTCAGTTGTCAGTACCTCCAACAGAATTGTTCACCAAATATAACTTCAATAGATGGCAAATGTATGATGCCAAAAGTTTCTCATTATTTAAGAACCAGCTTTCACATATGGGGTTTAAAAGTTGCCTGTTTAGTGTTTATATTGTTCTTCACTCAATATTTTGAGTTGTAAAAACCAAAGCACAATTCTAAACGGTCAAGGTGACCCTTTTTTAAAAAAGCCCTTAATAGCATAGAAATCTTGCTTTCTGTTTAATCTTGTGGTACTCTTAAAACAGGCTGTCATTAGTAGGAAAACTTAAATGACTTGGATTTGGGATGGAGACAGGGAAGTGGCCAATCAATTCTTGATTATTCTAATTAATGGAAAGAAGCAAAGTACAACCATTTACAAGGTACCTGATGAATGTTAGCTCCATTTCCCAAAACAAAAGGTGGTGCAAAAGCCTATATTTATGCTTAGAAAATTATATGGTCTCCTTGCTTTCATTTACCTAGGAGTTATACACTTCCAACAAGTTTTACCTAAGTTGAATTTCCAGATGACCTTGGATTCTCCAAGTGTAGCCTCTCTCTCTCTCTCTCTCTCTCTCTCTCTCTCTCTCTCTCTCACTGATAATGAAGTAACTCTGGAGCGAGCGTGAGTCTTAGAAACATCAACTGCAGATTTTAAAGAGAATCCACCAAGTGGGAAATCCATATGCAGGCAATTAAGAGGTGACTCTGTTTGTTCTGGAAATGCCTCCCAAGGCATTGAGTGCACAAGCTGCTGCAGCAGCCTGTCTCCTACCGATGTTAAATGTCATCTATTCATGCCACCTCTTCCTCTGCTCTCATCAAACAGCTACCCCCCTAAGGCTAGAATTTGAATGAGTGTCAGAAATTGCTGACCTTGGCAAATCACATTTTCCTTAGTCCTACTCCCTGAGGCACCACAGAACTCTAAGACTTTTGACCTTGCTGAAAATCATGGGATTATTTGAATGAGGAATTCTTTTCTCCACCTCTGTTCCTTCCCCTTCTGCTTCCCCCACTCCAAGGCCACCATATATCCTTTTAAAGAAAAACTGGAGTATGAAAAGCCTTAGACTTTTGCTCCCCTAAGCCAGCCTGTTTTCCAAACTGCCATCTTCCACTAGGCAGATGATGTTTTAAAAAAAAAAAAACCTCTGGAACTCAAACAGCAACTTGTTTTTGGTACTCTTGACTATAAAAATCTATCAGGGGATCCCTGGGTGGCGCAGCGGTTTGGCGCCTGCCTTTGGCCCAGGGCGCGATCCTGGAGTCCCGGATCGAATCCCACGTCGGGCTCCCGGTGCATGGAGCCTGCTTCTCCCTCTGCCTGTCTCTCTCTCTCTCTCTCTCTCTCTCTCTCTCTGTGACCATCATAAAAAAAAAAAAAAAGACTTTAAAAAAATAAAAATCAGGCTTTTTTTTTCTTTTCTCTTCTTTTTTTTTTTGTAATGTTTCAGATCATTTTTAAATGAGTTTAAAAAAAAATAAATGAGTTTAATGCTGGTGAAAGGTATCAGATTGACAGCCTGGAGGCAGAGTTTTTAACTATCACAGAGAGGAGTGTCAACTACTGGCAAGGCAACTCCCCGGCCTCGCCCTTCTGCTGGGAGGGGTTCTTGTGAGATTGAACAGGTATACACACATCCATTTGAAATGTCCTTGCTTAGTGTTTATATTGTTCTTAACTCACAATACTCTGACTGGCAAAAAAAAAAAAAAAAAATCTAATAAACTTAAGTCCTGTTCAATGTTGCATCTTCCATGAAATCTTTCCTCACGTGTCCCTGCCAGGTGTGAAAAATCTGCCCTCTGAATCCCTAGCAGAGTATCACCCAGTTGATATACTAAAGCGTTAGAGTAGTACTGCTTAGATCCGGGACCATATGCATTCTTTCTTCCACGCTATACCCCCAAGATTCCATGATAATAAAAATAAGCAGACATTTTATACACAGGTGATAGAGTCCAAGAGTGTTGCACGTAGGCAGAAATAAAAGCAGACTTGAAATCTAGATTTTTCTGATTCCAAATTCTTTATTCTTCATTGATTGAAACAAATATTTCTGTAAACTTCCTAGTCTGAGTGAAAGTACAGTAATCCTCAAATCATCTTCCCTCTAAATGTGTCTTGCAGATTGTCTTCATAAACCCCCTGGCGGGGAGTCAGGCTTTTGAGGGCTGCTGAGTTGTTCTTAGTCAGCTGCTCATCCAGACTTGAATCATCCTTTGACAGCACTTCCCACGCCTGAGCTGACTCTGACCAGCCTCCCCAGACCACAGGCCTTCCTCACCTCGCACTATCCTGTGTGTCCCTTGGTATCAGGAGGTGTGCAAGGCTGCTGGTTTAGGCCACATCTGGTATAAACTGGTCTATCTTGACTCGATTTTCTCTGCTTTAATTTTTTTCCAGAACATTGATGAAGATATTAGTGGAAGCTCAGAAGAGATAAGCCTAATAAAACCTCAAATAAACCCGATTATAAAGCCAATATTTCAGCCTCAGGAAAAATATTGATTCCATACCCTGTGAGAAGAAATTAAGAAACTGATTGCCTCTGAGTTCTAGTGTGGAAGTCGGGGGGCCTGCTGTCTTATACCAAGGTCCAGTTTCTATGAAGACCAGTTTTTCTTCTCAAATACCGAGCTTTCCTGCATGGTCTGCTTAATCAATTGCATAATTATAAGTTTATGCTGACTATAACTTGTCATTTGCCAAATTACTTGAAACCGCATGAGAAGTGTTGGCAGACAGAACACTCTGGAAGATAAGCCAGAAGACATTTCTCAACTCTCAGGGTGCTACAAGCTGCAGAATGCTTACACTACTTGGGATTCAAAATCTTCTTTAAAAGCAAGAGGGATCTATTCAAAATTTCTCCTGATGGTTTTCCAACTAGTGGTCTTACAGGTTTGAAATTCCTCCTCTAGGTCAGAGAAGGTTCCATCTGTGAGGAACGACCAGGAAAAGATCTCATTCAGGCCCCGTGACACAAAATGTCTGCCCTGAGAAACAGGCGTGCAGAATGAAAGATAAGAAGGGGGTGGCACTGCTGTTGAGATTTTGAGCTGGTTCCCCCCACCCCGTTTCCAGCCAGGCTTGAGGTCTATTGAATAATAGGGAAAAGAGGAGGAGCTGTTTGCAAGATTGATGATTTCAGGATTGGACAGGTTAAAATTACATGGAGGTGAGCCATGTGAGAGCCAGTATTAGACTCATCTCACCAATTAGATGACTGGCTCTGTTGCTTTAGTATCCTCTGTGTTTGGCACAGTGTTGAACACCATAAAAATGTGTTAGATGAATGACTGGTGGTAGGTAAAATGCTCTGACTGCAGCTCATTGGAACTGTGATTACTATTCCATTGTTTGGAGAAAAGACCTGACTGATTTCTGACCTTTGGCGGCATTAACGCAGACACGCTAAAGGGGAGGAACTCTGACCTAGGAAATACAAATCACTTCTTGAGGCATTTCAGCTACACAAGCCTTCACATCTCTGAATTGTAGTTGTTAGCAATGTTGCCTTCTGATGTTTTGCTAAATTACAAAGAGGTTGCTTTTGCAGAACTTAAAACAGAACCCTTCCTTTCTGGGAAAATTATAGACAGTACCTGAATTACAGGCTCTAACTTTTCAAATAACAAACTCAAGAAAAAATTGCTCCCATTTCACACCCCGCTGCACCCAACCACTCCTTCTCCTTGTCAACTGCTTCCAGGGAGCCCATCACGGAAAGGCTTGCAAGTTTGAGAGAAAACCTGGGTATGGAAACGCAGAAAAGACAAGGCTAAGAAAAGTAAGTGCCCTGGGTGAATCTTGTAGGCAAGGCATCTACAAAGCCAGCTGGCTCATCAGCCTACTTAGCCCCTATAGCAAGCCCAGTCTGGGTGCCCACCACCACTGCTCAGCGCCTCACCCATAACGTTATTCAAAATAACGTAACCCCTCACCTGGCCCATCGCAAGAACCTTTTAATCACATCTCCTTTCTCTTCCAATTTATATATATTCTCAATATAGAAAATCATCCTTTTAACTACATAAGTCAGATCCCCAGTTTAAATCTCTCCCATGGCTACCCACTGCCGTCATTCTAGGCTGTAAGCCCAACTCCTCACTATGATCTACAAAGTCCCTATTATCTGACCCCTTCATAGTCTCTGACCTCATCCACCAACTTCCATCACTTGCTATCTTCCAGCCACACTGTACTTCATTCTGTTCCTTGGAGTTCCCAAGTTTGTTATTGCCTAGTGGCCCTCACACTAGTTCACTTCGGCTGCCTGATTTTGCTTGGTAGGTAAAATACTCCAATAGCCGTTACTCTGATGTCCACATCATTAGCGCCTCCTTTTCATTCCTATCTCTGCTCAAATAAGCCTGGTTAATTTCCTTTATCAGACTTATCATTATTTATAATTAAATTATTTATGTAGCTGTTTGTTTATTTACTTGTTTATTGCCTCTCTTTCTCTGTAAAAAGTAAGTTTAATGAGAAGGAGCAAGTTGTGTTTTTCACTGCTGAATCCCCAGCACCCAGAATAGTGACTGGGGCACAGCCAGTACTCCATACAGATTTGCTGGATGTATGAGAAAGTGAGTGAGAGAAAGAGTAGAGTGGGAGTTTGTTTTGCAATCATAATGGACTTAAACAAAGCCTCCAACTTCGTTTTATCAGCAAATCCCAGAGGATGGGGCCTTGGAGTGCCCAAGGCTTACTGTGTGTTTGCCCAGATGATGACAATTCAGCACCTTATTTCCCATTCATCTATTGCTCTATGTGTTTATTTTCCTCACTGGAAACTCCAAAGAAGAGGGGTGAATGGGATCACAGAGACACCAAGACCTCAGTGGCATTCTTGAAGAAGCCATGTAATGTGCCTGTGCCATGAGGGTGACATGAAAGCACACAGGAGGAGCACCAAATTCAGACACTGGTGGCCAGGCTGCCCAGAGATTAAATTCATTTGGTTCTAAATTTTGCCCAGCACTGGTCCTACACCAATAAAGAGGGCAAGACATCCCACTAAGCCACTTCCTTCCAGAAACAACACACTGGCTGCCTCCATCGTCACTATATTTCAATCTGTCTCATACATTTACCAGTATTTTGGAGGCTTCCAGGGAACCTTTATAACATTGCATCTGGAAAATGAATTTCCAGCCCCAAACAACCAAATCAGACTGTCTGAATCTTACAAATAAAATCCTATTCTTAACGTAAAAACCAACCAAACACAACTCATTCCCATAGAAGGAGGAAATTTAACCAGAAATTTTAGATTTGGGGTTTTTCCCCCCTCAATATTCTAAGCCAGTATCAGAACTGACACAATTTAGAAGCTTTGTACCACCTGTGAGGTAAGGTAAGGAAGATCCGCATATACCTGATTTAATCTTCAACAGACTTGTCAAAAATACATTGCTATTCTTCCAGTTTCTCAGAGAGACTTGGTGGCATGTTCAAGGTCAAAACCATGATCAAAGTTAATTCTTCACTTTCAGAAAAGCTCTCTGGCTCACCTAGTTTCTTCCAATTCATTCTTTCATTCAAGTTCACTGAGCCCCGTAATTAATCTCAATTTTGCAGTTCAACTGGTACTAAAGTATCCAGTGCCATGAGGGGATTTTCTTTACAAAGATATAATTTCTTGATGGATTATTTGCATTTTTCCATTTGCAATCCCAATACCCAGTCCAGGACTATAGTTCCTGGAGTTCTGTGTTCCACTGAATAAATGTGGCAGAAAAGCCATTCAGCTCAACCACCTCCTTCCAATTTTCTAGCCACTGGAAGGTAAATGAGAGGATAATGGAATACAGAGTTCCAGAGGGGTCAAGACTAGTTCTGGTTTCATCAAGACCAACTTTGAGGCTTCAGGCAAGTCGCTAAGCCTCCTTGGAGTTTCAAAGCCCTATTTGTAAATTGAGGGTGACAATATCTACCACTCAACATTATTGCGAGAATTTAAACAACATAAGTAGTATAAATCATCCAGCACATTACCTGGTCATGTTGGGTGCTCAATAAATCTTAATTTTTTTCCTCTAGGTAAGATTGAGGAAAATTTAATTTCCTTCCCTTTCTCCCTTCTCCCATTGAAAGACCCAAAGGCACTAGATAAAGTAGGGTCATTTCTGAGCAGCAGGGGCCAAACACAAAGAAATATGGAGACTAATCCCCATTCCCTTTGGTAACCCAGAAACCTTCTTTGTTATTTGATTGATTCATTTTATATCCTTATGGGATAATAGAAATAAAACCACATTTTACAGTTACATTATAGAAGTCAATATCACATCCGGGATTATCTTTCTATGGAAACATTATGCCTGCTACTCAGAAAATTGTATTTACACCCGGAAACCCAGCTGTCTGGTAACTGCTCCTCCAAAAGGAAAACTCATTGAGAAGGTAAGTCAGCCAGGATAACTTTCAGGACAATCACAACCAAGGCCAGCATCTGCAAGTCTGAAATATGGGATGTTATGACACTTGGTGAATTACTTCTGACGTACTTAATTATGCAACAACAAGATTTGCAGGAGCATAACCACATAGTTCCCCTGGGTATGCTGCCAGTGTGCTCCACAAATGATTAAATATAAAATAAACAACAGCTAACTGTGAATTATGAAGTTGTAATTCCACCAAGGGGGTTCCAGTGATGTCATAAACCACTAGAGCAAAGTTCATGTCACCAAAGGATCCCAGATGGGCTTAGAGGCCTGTTACTCAGCAGTGGTCTCTGCTGCAGATACGGTTCCAGAAAAGCCTTCCCCTCTTAGTTTGTGGCCCTTCTCATCTCTGTAAGGGCCTTCCATTTCTTTTCTTTTTTTTTTTTTTTAATTTTTATTTATTTATGATAGTCACAGAGAGAGAGAGAGAGAGAGAGGGGCAGAGACACAGGCAGAGGGAGAAGCAGGCTCCATGCACCAGGAGCCTGATGTGGGATTCGATCCTGGGTCTCCAGGATCGCGCCCTGGGTCAAAGGCAGGCGCCAAACCGCTGCGCCACCCAGGGATCCCAAGGGCCTTCCATTTCTATTCTTTGTCTTTGAGCTTTCTAAAGTCACAATAACCCTGCTTTACCAAATGATGTTTAATGAGTTAAATCGTCTGTCATTTAAGATGCTATTTCTATCCCCACCCCATACACACACTCTTTGGACAACAATCTATGAATTTCATATACATCATTACGGGAAAAAAAACCATGATGCTTAATAGAAAATCCATTTAGGACAAAAGCCTTGGAGTATACCATAAAAGGAGATCTTTCAGGTATACCTTGAGTATGTGCCAAGCTTAGTACCCCACTAAAGGAATAAATTTGTCTTTAAACATGGCAAAGTTGGAAAAGTTATGTTGAAATTTCAAATACAGCTTTCTGACAGCCAGTATGTGAAAAAGTATATTAAAACTTGGTGTCCCCACCCAAAAGCTCCTGAATTAAAATTCTGGGAGTGGAGTCCAGCAACTTGTGCTTTTATAACCCTCTAGGTGATTCTGATGCATGTTAATGTTTGAGAACCACTGGTCTATAATTAATGCAACCCAAGGTTGAGTCTGAACTTTGCTTCCACTTGGTAATGCAGGACCTTATCCATCTACCCCTTATCCGTTCTACCCCATGAGTTTCTGCAGGCCCTGCCGGGGGGGGGGGGGGGGTGGCCTTCCCGCATGACGATGAATAGCCTATGTGTCACCATGTGACATCCAACAATGTTTTTCCTCTGTAGTATGAGTTTATGAAGTTATGCAGAACCTTATAAACATGTTTTAGTCAGGGTTTTGTTTAGAAAACACTGAGATGCATCCTACTCATTGAATGGTTTTGAATAAAATTCTATATGCTGGCAAAAAAACCCAAACAACTTTGCCTTTTCAAACATGTAGAAAATAAGTAGGCAAAATTGCATAAGTAAAAAAAAAAAAAAAACTGTGCTTTACCAACCATTAGACAGTAAGGAAGGACTTAGTAAAAAAAAGAAATGCAAAATACTGAACTATAACTTCTACATGTGGTATACCTTCCTCTGAAAACATACTTAAAACTAAAGTTAAATTGCAAATATTAGCATCTGTGTGATAGATTGCCCTCTCTTTGGCACATGTTTTTTCTTCCAGAATAAGAGCTAACAGTCACTGAAAATTAGTCATAGTTAGGATTTTTGCGACCTTCAATAATTGTCTTACATTGTCTTTTTCCTTTAAAGAAAATACAAAGCACTTAAAACAGTGCCAGGCACCTAGTGAGCGCTCCATACATTCTGTACTCAGTAACTGCTTATTAAATCATTTACAATATGAAAAGCATCATCAGTGCTCTGAAGTATAAAATATCTGCCTCTCTGCCCTTGTCTTCAAAACTGTATTCACCTGGTTGCAGAGATCAGACTAATGCTTATTTGGGGGAGAGGGTTTTTTTTTTTTAACATTTTATTTATTTATTCATGAGAGACACAGAAAGAGAGAGGCAGAGACATAGGCAGAGGGAGAAGAGGCTCACGGTGGGGAGCCTAATGTGGACTTGATCCCAGGACCCTCAGGATCAAGATGTGAGCCAAAGGCAGATGCTCAACCACTGAGCCATTCAAGTGCCCCATCAGGGGGGAGTTTAACAACAACAGACCACAAAGGACACAGTGGATGGCACACAAAAATACATCATTCGATGCCAATCACTCTAAAAGAACATGGTCTGCATCTATGTTTGCAAACGACGGTATATGAAAATCGTGTGCAATAAAAATGCACATGTTTGGGAGATTCTGATTCACTAGGTTTAAGTGGGGTCCTGGAATCTGTATTTCAAGATACTTCAGTTCATTCTGATGAAGATGAACGAGGCATCACACTTTAAGATATACAGGATTCGACTGTAAGCCCGGTAGAGAAAGAATCAGATGAGTCATTATTTCTCTTTATCTCTTTCCCCTCAGTTGTTAGAAATGAACTGCACATGGGAGACCCGTAGAAGGAGGAAAGGAACAAAGTAAGTAAACAAGAACTAAAGGAACGTTTTCCTACATGAGGAAGGATTCCGTAGTCTCTAAAGGAGAACAGTAATCCAGCCATCTACACCCCCAGAGATTATACAATCCTGTAAAGTACACACAGCATTTTTATCAAACACACAAACACTTTTCCATATGTCAGAACTGATGTTGCTGACAGATCTGTGTTCCTAATCTCCAACATCCCCTGAGCATGCTTAGGAGATGTTTTGATTCTCTTTTGCATAAGGCGCATGGTAAACTGCTTCTTTAGACCAGCACAGAATCATGCAACAAATGTGTCCAATTGCCTCACCCACGGTGACCTATTTTCTCCACATGTACCACAGGTGATGCTCATCTGTTATCAAAGAATGCCAAGGAGATTTAATCGTCAATTGCTTGGCAACAAAATAAAGAGTCTCGGATGCTTTATGATATAGAAATGCAGTCTGTATGTCTTCTAGGTTTATCAGGTTTCAAAGCAATACATATGAAAGCAGGTCACATATCAAACTGGGAGACAGAATGTTTATCTTACTCAACTGGTTAGGAGACCCAAGTTCACACAAGAATGGCAACTTTATGTATGACCACAGTTAGCATGGTAAGTATTATTCATGTATAAAAAAATTAAATAGACCTCAAAGAAATCTCAGAGGAGCGGTAAGGCAGTGCTATGTCAGAGACACTACACTACGTAGAAAATTCAACATGGTTGGTGTCCAGGAAACTTAGTGGCTGTGTGAGGTCTGGGATAAGAAATCTTGACACCTGATGTCCTAAACATATGTCATCTATTCGCCATTAAATTCAGTGTCTAAATTGAAGAAGGGCATTTGTGTTCTTCAGTCATTGCACAGTCCGTAGTAATGGATGGAGCAAGTGGAAATATGAAAGGTTGATGCCATCTCAAAGTTTAAGAAGATTCAGATTACTGGTTCATGCTAACAAGGAGAAGGGTGGCCTGAAGGAGATGATCACAGTCAGGAACTTCTGAGCCAGATTCCCAGCTCTGCCAGGCACTCATGGGGTGACTTATGCACGTCACTAAAAATCATAAGGCATCAGTTCCTGACTGTAGATCAAAAACATCTGTCTACTTAGTCACTTGGTACATGACATGCTGTAAGAGCGTGACTTTTGGAGTATGGGAATATTCCTAGTTTTAGTGACATTAAATGGCCTCCAACATTGACTGGGAAACCACATTGGATACATAGCCAAGGCTGGCATAAGTGACATTTGTCAGAGATGTTATGGAAGTGGTAGCAGGAAAAGAACAAACATTTCATTTGAGTGTCTTCAATGGGGGCAAGTAGGGTATTAGAGCCTTTGTTCACATTATCTCTTATTCCAAGCAAAAGATATTAATGTGCCAGTTTTTTTAGGTGAGAAAATGGAGACCCAGAGATTTATCTAAAGTTAACTAGTAAGTTGTAGAATCATAACTTAGCATAGAATTGTCTAAAAACAAAGCAAATGCTTTGAAACCCCTGATACTCTTAAATCTAAATGAAAGATTTTTGCTTTTTGCAGGCTGGCATAAATTTATTGAAACACATTCTTAGCTTTAAATTTTTGCTTGATAACATAATTTAGAAAAGTTTCCACTTGATTCCTATAGAATAATAATAAATTTTTCCCAAAATTCCTTAAGTATTTTAAATAAGGCAGTATCTTTTTTGTCCTGCTGTGTTCCCACCAGGAAGAGAGGTACAGCAGGTACATGTCCACTTTACAACAAAGACAAAGAGCCAAAGGAAATAAAAAAGATTTGGGCAGCATGGTAATGTGTTGTGAAGTGGCATGCTGGTCTCCCTATTCTTAATTCAGCATTGTTTCATTAGACTATCATGTACTCATAAGAATTTGGTTAACATCAAAGATGATGGGATAGAATGAAAAATAGATAAATAAAATGGAATCAGGAGAGAAATATTCAAGTCACTTAACAGTAGCTCCCTAAAAATCTCTAAGCCTGTTTTCTTCTCTGTAAGATGAAAATATTTATGCTATCCCCACCTATTTCTTAGAACTGGTTTTATAAACTATAATAGCACTGGTATATGTTCTTACAGTTTGTGAAGCAGTTTCATATTTTATGTCACTTTATTATTCATATTATTAATTCTTTAAGACAAATAAGACATTAATTTATATAAGTAATCAGGGGAAAGAGTTAAATCCACCAGGAGTTTGAGTATATATATAGTAATTCAATCAAAACGATTGACTTTAAGGCCTACCCAGATACAGCTGGAATTTCCTGGCTGTTCAAGGTAGCTCTGATTCTCCAAACCAAAAAAAAAAAAAAAAAAAAAATCCAACACAGGGCAGAAAAAAAGATATCCTTACCACCTGAGGAAGGAGAATGTTGGGGGTAAAGAGGGGTAAAAGGGCATAAATTTAAACAGTGTTTCATATATTCTGAGTCAAAATGATCACACTCAGAAAAATCTCTTCTTCCCTGAGGGCAGCTAAGAACAGATTCCTAACAGTCAAGTGTGCAGTGATATTATGTTCTGTTTCTCTTGTCAGAAGGGATTCAGCCTTTGAAATATGTGTAGCAAAACTGCAGATTTCAGTTTCATGATTAATGAACTAAATTACATTTTATTTCTTAAATGTGTTGAGGATTCATCCTGTGGTCTTCCCTCAAACTTGAGTAGAGCTGCTGAACAGCACATCTGGTTATAGGCAAAGAGCTCTCTGGGTGGTTCTTCTTTCTTCCCTCAGAAATCGACAATGTGGGGAACTGCAGAAACTTTTATTGGGCAAGTGTGGTTTTTTAATCCTTGAAAATTATGATTACTCTCTCTGTTCCCCCTTTCCCAGGAGAGGAAGATTAGTTATTTAGATATATCTAATTTATAAGTCAAAAATTTTGTTCTACATGATTTTACATCATTTGATAATACTTTCCTTAAAGAAAATATTTACATTCATCAGGCAAATATTCTAACATCAGTTTGCCTGGGAATAATTTTTAAATACACTTCATAATAACAATTTATATTTTCTCTGCAATTATCACTTTAAATAGGGCTGTGGTACCATAGATTTTCACATATAGATAAATGTATTACTTTTTTTTTATATAAGTGCCTTTCTTATCAAAATATACTACTGTGTCCCGGAATATGTCACTATCATACCTGATCATTGTTCTACAAGGTACAGAGCAGTACATGTCGCTTTCATCCTCCTTTTTTTAACAAAAGCATTGTATGAGTTTTAAAGCATTTTTTATAAAGAAAGAAAAAACACTTAAAAAACAAAAAGTCAAGGTTGAGAGATCTGTAATAACAGAAAACGTACAGTCCCTTAAGACATTTTCTCCCCAACAGTTTTGTGGAGCTCTTCCCTGCTCAACCATGTAAAAACTAATTTTTTGAGCAGTGGTAGTTCTCCAACTGTGGTCTTGGAATGTCCTTTAAGTATTATGCAGGCTTTTCCAATTTCAAAAAGAGACATGTGCTCATGTCTAGGGAAGGTTACCAGCTAGAACAAGCAGAAAAGAAAAAGAAACTGTTTACTCTGAAGGAGTAGGACCCACTGGAACCTGAGAACTCTGGGAAATGGCTGTGACGTCAAAGCTCCCACAATCCTTGGGGAGCTGTTATTTATTGTTTGTGTGTGTTTCATTTTTCTGATGAAAGCAAATGGGTTACATGTTCGCATATTTTCTTAATTTGGGGTGAAATGCAATCTTTGAAAATATGATTAAAAATTCCTCCATTGATTTAAAAATCAGTAACGAAGAATGTTAATATAAAAACTGTGTAAAAAATAAATAAAACCGAAATATTTTAACACCAAATCATAAACTGTGTCTAGTTCAGGGTGGTGAAATATAGGTGACTTTACTTTCTCATTTAAACTTTTTAATGTAAAATAATATGTTTTTTAAAATAAGCATGTACTGTACTTTGGCATTATGCTATTATTTTTTTAAAAATTACTCGCAGCTAGAAATTGCAGAAACAGCAGAACCACACTATGCAAAAAGAAAAAAAAATCTATATAAGTTGCTTACTGCAGCTTTACTATATACTGTGGAATATGCCTCTCCCCTGCTCACCTCCCCCCACCAAATCTCTAATATTAAGAAAATCTTTAAGGTAAATTAACAACTATAATACATTTAAAAAATAATTAAGCAATACTTGTAAAAAGTGCTGATTATTTCATTGTAACCATCTATTGAAAGGGGTTTGCTTGGTCTAAAATGAAGCTGTCAAGAAAGGTGTCATAAGGAGGTGAGATAGGAGCAGAACCATGAAAGGTAGCATAAGTGGGTTTGCAAAAAGAGCTACAGAGCAAGGACATTTCCTATCAGAAGTCAGAAAAGAAGACTAGAGGACATGGGGAAATGTCCTAGCCTAACTAGCATGCTAGGGAAACGTAGGAGAACAGTTCTGATTTGTGTGTGAATGGGCAGGTTGCTGGGACATGAATGGAAATATAGACTATAAAAGGTGGTTAAAAAAAAAACAAAAACAAAAACAAAACCAGCCAAACAGGACAAATAATTTGGTCCTGATGTATAATAAAATAAGACAAAAACAGAGAGAGAGAGAGGCAAATCATAAAAGACTCTTAATGGAACAAACTGAGGATTGCTGGAGGGGAGGTGGGTGGGGGACGGGGTAACTGGGTGATGGGCATTAAGGAGGGCACTTGAAATAATGAGCACTGGGAATTGCAACTTAGGAATCATTAAATTCTACCTCCAAAACTAATAATACTGTATATATTAACTGAATTTAAATTAAAAATTTTTTAAAAGAATAAAAAGCCATTGTGAGTTCTAATGGAGAGAGCCATGATGTTTTTAAAAATGTGTTTGTCAGGCAGCCCAGGTGGTGCAGCAGTTTAGTGCCACCTGCAGCCCAGGGTGTGATCCTGGAGACCCGGGATCAAGTCCCAAGTCAGGGTCCCTGCATGGAGCCTGCTTCTCCCTCTGCCTGTGTCTCTGCCTCTCTCTCTGTATCTCTCATGAGTAAGTAAGTTTAAAAAAAAAATCTTTAAAAAAAATGTGTTTGTCAAAGAATGCACTAGCATGCTTTTTATTCATTCAGCAAAAATTTCTTTGGGATCTATTATATCCCCCTGTGCACCACCTACAGATACGAAGACAAGTGTGGATTCAGGGAGACCCAGTTAGTTAGGAGGCTGGTACAGCACTGCAGGTGAGATATCATAGATTTTTAAGGGAAGATGGATTCAGGTGATTGTAGAAGGTAAACTTGTTGAGATTTGAATGTGTACTGGACAGAGGAGGAAAGGAAGGAGTCCGGGTGAGTCTGAAATTTCTGAGTTTTGCATCCCCATGTTGTGGTACAGAAAAACAGGAAAAGCTGTAAGAGGATCAGATTGGGGAAAGAGAGCTCATTAGTGCCCTGTTTCACTATTTCTGAGTTTGAAGCATTTAACTGTGACGTTCACATGGGAATGCTGAATAGGTCGCTGCATATATGGACTTGCAGTACCAAGGGGGGGCCTTGAAGCTGTAACCTGGGAGTCTTCACTAGGCAGATGGTTGCTGAAATGGTGAGCCTGGAGGACATCTCCTAGGCAAACGGTAAAAAGTAGGAAGGGGAGTGGAGAGAGAGCCTAGTTGGATTAGAAAGGGGATCCACTAAAGATGGGGAGGTCGTTCTATCACGTAAGCATTCACTGAGCCCAGGCAACAGGCTAGCAGCTATCCCAGTGGTACTGGACTACCGTGATCCAGACTGGTGCTTAGGGAAGTTGCCCTGGTGGAAAATGAAGTCACAATGTACACAATTATGGAGCATCACCTCCCAGGCTGGATTAATGACAACACGTCAATGCCCAGGTATAAAGAATTAGATCCAATGTCTACTTCCACTGGAACTTTCAACTTATAGGTATTTATGAGTTACCTGAAAGAGAAATAGAACAGTTACCAGTTCCCCAAAACCTCTACTCCCAAGGAGTGGGCTAAAATGAATTATCAGAGAGGAAAAAACTACATGAAAATGGTTGGTTATGCTATACACCATTGAGCTCAACAGCTTTCTCCTTTTCTAGATTCTAGAAAATAGCATTTAGGAGGCTTCCGTGGCATCTAAGTACCAGTTTTCTCTGTAGACACATATCTTGGACAGCCAGTTGGGGCAAAGAAGACAAGCAAGGCTGACAAGAGCAGGAGGCTGGACACTGATTCCCTGACCACCCACCAGGCCCAGGCCAATTCCTCCAAGCCCCTTGCACACTAGCATGGACGTAGGTGGATACATACAATGGAAACTTGAGAAAATGGGGTTGTCTATATATAACTGAAGTGCTGGCTAGGCCTTTCACTTTGCCCCTGAGTCAAGCTGATTAAACTTAGCATATCCTGGCTCCAATTTTGATTGAGTTGGGCCCCTTGGCCTTTATGTTGTATATCTGAATCCTCTTTGAAAAGATTTGGCCTCCCCATATATATTTAGAGTACTGGGAGAGTGCCCATCTGTTTTTATGCTTATTTATAACTACACCACCTTCCAGCACTGTGAGGTCCTTTAAAATATAATGACATGACTGATGATGAGAAATTAAGTGAATGGGGTGAATGTTCTTACGCTCAGACAAACGTTTGTGGGAATGCAATTTCCCTTGCAGCGCAGGCCTGGCACTTCTGTTTCTCATGAACACCCCGAGCTCAGATTATCTTGGAAGGTGTGTATTAACCACCATTTCTACTGAGAAGACAGAGTATTCATTCTGCCAGTTTGTTGCTCCCACTGTTGCCTTGCCTTGTGGACCTCGAAATTCAGGGTGTGGGTAGGGAGAGAAGCAGAAAATCCTAAGATTTACAGAAGGGGGTTAAGAATCTGCCTCATATAAATCTTCCTCATGTAAATCACTTGAAACTCTTGCCCAAAAAGCAGGAGACGAGTGGAACCCAGAAGTTAGATCTAGGGACACACACAAGACTTGGGGCAGTTATTGTCCTGCTTTGAGGGAAAGAGGGGGTTCCCCTAGCCACGGGGCCTAACTCTTGGATGGCCAGTGCCTGCCCTCTGTGAAGACTGGGAGAGTGGGGGGGTCTGTGGCAGCTTTGCAGCAGCTCCCTAACACGCCAGCGACCCAGGGTCATCTAGTTCCACTTGGGAGCCCTGGGAGAGAGCCCCTCTCCCCTCCTGCTCACCTTGGAATCCTGACCACCTTCATTTCAAAGGCAAGAAGGGCGGGACGTGTACCAGCTCTCCGTGTTTCTGCAAAAATGCACGTCTATAGCATATATTTCTGCAGTCCCTGGGGTGTCTTCATGACATTGACATGTCCTATCTTTTGCTACTTGTGTAGAAGGGTCTTCCAGCGTGTCCCTCTCCTGCTGAGTCCAAGGTTTTCTGAAGGCAGAGCAGGTCCCGCCCCGGCTTAGAAAGAACGCGCCCCCTTTCGGCAGGAGAAGGCAAGGCTGGAGGGTACATTGCACCCCGCGAAGAGCTGCGCCTCAGGGGCCTGGGACCTGCGAGCACGGGAGCCGGCAGCCGAGGTGCGGTGGGGCTGTTTGCATCTCTGCTCCAGCCGGGATGGAGGACGCTAAAATCTAACATACTGTCGAGCTCTGTTTTAAAAGTTAACGTTGTATTTTTCACTCAACTTCTGTATTAACACCCCCTTGCTCCATCTCCTCCCTCCCTGCTCTATCCCCCCAAAGTGGTGAGATTCCACAAAGCCAGCTCCCCAGGCCGGGTGAGATCTCCATTTCTGCATAGAAGTTTCGGTAGTCTCTTCTCTCCCGCCCGCCCGCCCGTTAAGAAAACTTCCAATCGCTTGCAAAAAGCTCCAAGCAGACAAAATAGGAACCAGAGGACCTGTCCTTGTTCTCTCTAATAACTCGAATCTTGGGGATCCGAATTAATACACATTTTTCAAATTCATTCCTCATTTATAATGGCAAAAATAAGCCTCAAAGTGCTTGGGAATTAGAGCTCTGTCATTACTGGGGCAGCAAAGGGACTGGCACATCCATTACCCGAGGACTGAATTCTGGTCATGACTTTGTTCCTATATTTGAGAACTGCAGGAGCAGCAGAATCCTTAAGATTCTGATTGTCCTTAGACTCTTCTGCGACGTCACTTGTGTGTGCGATTGATTTGTTCTGACGACTTTTCTTTATTTTCTTTCATAAAATTTTCTCCACCAACCGCTGTTTGTGCCTTTCGTCCCCATCCAGCCCTTAAATTGACTATTACCCCTGTACTCAGCTTCACAGATATTCTTTCAAGAACAGTAGTTCCAGGACAAGTGAAATGTGATTTTTTTTCAGTCGAAACCTAAAATCCATAGTTCATAATTTTCTGTACAACTACTTCCTTAAGGCTGCCTCACTAAATTATACAAAATACCACACCAAGAATCTACTAATATTCGGACCAAGGTGAAGACATCTTACTCAAAAACTTCTCCAGGTAGAAAACAAACGCTCTGACCCCAAACACCAATGACTGTCTCTCCTCAGAATTCTTGACTATGTATCTCCGCATTTATTGATTTAATTAAAAAAAAAAAAAACAGCACTTAGAGAAAAAGAGGTGGTGGCAGTTTGTCAATATTGTTATTACTGTTTGAAATTAATTTTAACTGAGTGTTGTTAGCCTGTTCATCAAACTATTTGAATTTCTAAGAATCAAAATTCTTGTGGATGAATATTAATGCTGTTGACACACATATCCTCTTGGTATTGTTGCAAAGGGAGTTAAAGGACACCAACCTATGGGGGTGGGGTGGTACTGGGCCCTGCATCAAATTAAAACAGAAGTCCATGCAGAGCACCTAATCAGATTACAATGGGGTGGACTTACAGGTAGTTCTGTAAATGTTTGGACACGAAGTGGACACAGGAAGTTAGCCTCTTATCCACGTATTTCCTGTAAATGTCTGATCTGTAGCTCAGAGAAATACTCAAAGCATCCTCTTGATTGACCTTACAAATTGACTTAAATAGAGGTTGCTGAGCCCCCAAGTTTACTCTCTCTTCGGGGTGAAGTTCTTCCCCACAAAACTCTTCCACCTTCTGCAAAAAAAAAAAAAAAAAAGAAAAGAAAGAAAGAAAAGAAAAGTAAAAGAAAAAGAAAAAGAAAGAAAGAAAAGCAAAATGCAAGCCTTATCTCCTTCTCTATAAATACTACTTCCCCTCTCCCCATTAAAAAAAAGAAAAGAAAAGAAAACTTCCTTTGGCTTCTACTAACTCCATCTCTCAAAGAATAAAAAGCAAATACCTATTCTCAGAACTATTGAAAGCTGGCACCACCAGGAACAGGAGGCACGCAGGAATCGCCCGCACACACAGGCGCGCACAAACTTGCAACATCCCTGTACTGGAGTCCTCTGGGCGCCCCTGTGGAGGAGCAGAGTTCCCCTTGAGCCAGTGGCCTGCGTGGGTGCTGAAGGAGGGAGCAGGCAAACAGGGTATTATAGGAGAGGAATTGTAAAAGAAACACATCTTCCAAAAAAAAATCAAATGGACCTCTAATTGAAAATCCACAGATACCATTTAAAAGTGAAAAAGGGTCTCGGAGGTGGCTGCTGGATGGAAGCGGGGTTCAAAACTCCGATCAGAGTGGATCAGAGCCAGTGGGGTAGGAAGGTATCCTTGGTTCTGAAGTCGCTGGGGTTTTTTCGCAGGGGAGGGGTGTGGGTGACATCTTGTTGGTTTGGAGATGACTTATTCACTCCTGCTGTAAAATCTAAAATGACGCCCCTGGGAAGATGAAGGAAGTGCAGCGCCCCGGGTGATCCACGGCTGCCCGCTTGGTGCTCCTGCGCTCTGACCTAAGCATGTGGGGGGACCGCCAAAGTCACTGTGCCAAAATGCACGGCTGCATGACACCTAAGGTGCGGCAGAGCCTACCAGAATCTTGGAAAGAGCTCCATCAGGGAAATGAACGGTGGAGGCAGGGGCTCACCGTCTTACGGAGTTGGGGGATCTGGAGCCCCAGCGAGGATTGGATGCCTGGAGCCTC